>NW_008581603.1:0-27885 GCF_000691845.1 Merops nubicus
GAGCTGCAGTACCGGTTAGACGAAATGTTGTTTTCTGCCTTGGAACCGTGAGGGAGAAAGATCCTTGAACCCGCAGCAGAAAAGGGCAGAGCACTGGTAGACACAGTGCAAGCGTTGCCAAAAACTGAATGGGGAGGCTCAAAGAGGACTGGAAGCTTGCTGGCTTGAGTGCATGCTCAAGAAACATGATAAAAGCTTAAGATATTTTAAAACCAGGACCTGGAATGAATGGGGGAGCAGAGGGAAAAATGGAAGGATGGTGTAGTTGTATATAGTGTAGGTTTCTGGTCACTTGCACATGATCCAGGGTAAACTCTACGTATCTCCAGTTTAGTGACCTCCTGGCAGCTCTCTCACCTCACTAGTATCTCAGAGTGATGCCAATGGAATGTTGTAAAATCCTCTAGGTGGCCGCCGAGGCCCCTCCTGCCCCCAGCGGGAGATGAAAGGTCTGGCTGTTTGAGCAACAGGGAGGAAAATAGAGCAAAGTCTGCCACTGACACACTTTCATGTGCAATCATCCAAATCTGTCCAGATTTGACTAAATTGTCGTGAACCTCTCTGTTGATCCGTATACTTTGGACTGAGGAGGCTGAGTTTGTGGGGAATATTGTTGAACTAAACTGAGATAGAAATAAATGACATAAAATTCACACTCTGACTAACCACCACCAATCTCCACCTAGATTGCGAAAGGCCAAGTTACCAAACTCACCGTGGGCTTGCTGGGAGGCTCTGCCTTTGCCACGTGCTGTTATCAGTCACAGTCTGAGGTGCAAGCATTGCTGTCCATCCCTCATGCTTTGAGGGAATGCTTTCAGAGAGGGGGAACCTGAAACAACCTGCCACTGATCCATGAGCCACTCGGGCAGTCTACAAGGCAGCTGACTAGAGGCTTCTGTGAAAGAAATCTTCTTAATTGGCAGATCTGGTTTCCTGAAAAACATTCAAGGCCTCTTGAGTTTGGATATAGTATCCTCTCATTGTCCCTTTTTTTAGTAACATTTATGTGGTGTTGCTTTACCTCAAAGGAGGTTTGCTCTTTGGAAGTGGAAAAGACTTGCCTTTTAGTGAGCCTCATAAGTGTAGCCAGAGCAGCCCCTGGGTTTTAAAGTCAAGGACATGAAGCAAGTCACTCTGTCAATGTGTCCACAGTGCAAAATGGGAATGGTGACTATTATGTGTAACATGGAGAGTTTTTCAGGAATTGTGTGTGAAGAACATAGTGGCATTAATGCTTGTGCTTCTCTCTAAATCAGGAAGAACTGGAGATAAGGCAGAATACCCAGGCTGCAAAGTTAAGTTTTCACCACGGAGGTGATTTTGCTCTCTGGAGGAGGGAGGTGGTCTGAAGCCACTGTGGGTGAAAATGGTCCATTAACTGCTCTCCTGCTGGATTCTGTCACATAGTGAGCAAAAATGCTGGATTCTCAGCCAAATCAATTGTGTCCCTTTGGGCTTCTGGCCTGTCATGACTTTTAGTGGCAGAATTTGTTTGAAGTGAGGCTCTGGTGGTTTGCTCTGCTTCAGGTACGTGGAGAGTAACTACATGAATATTTTCCCCCTCCACACACAACAGGAGCAGCCCTGCTCCTGTGTTACCTTCTTCCCCACGCTGGATGTGTGTGTGGAAGCAGAGGGTCAGTCTGTCTGTCCAGGGCTATCAGAGTCTGCTGATGACAGCTTCATCTTCAGCATCCAGTGTGTGTCTGACACTGTCTGTGTGTTCCTCGCCTGGAACTCTAGCTGAGAAGCATTCAGTGCTCTCATATTCTGTTACCTTGGATGGGATTTGAGGGAATCTTCCAGCTTTGGACAGAAAAAAAGTGCTGTAGTTGAAGGATATATAGCACAGCAGATGAACTCTTAAGGGGACAATTTAGGAATAAAACAAAACAATGAAAACATCTTTATTAGTCCAGCAGACTGTAAACACAACTCCTCTTACTGCAGCCATTGCAGCTTTGAGACAGGCACACCTCTGTGACCACTGGGCTGCTCTTCCTCTGCTTCCTCTTCTTCCCAAGCAGTTTGGGCCCTGTGCTAGCTGAATTTGGTGAGAATCTCTTGTTTGGCTGCAGTGTGCAGTGCAGCAGGTCCCAGTGGTGAGGGGTGTGAGCCATGGCAAGGGGCCTGTGTCAGTCCTGGGGCTTGGCCGAGGACACCAAACAGAGCGTGGGCACCAGAGACGTTTCTCCACGACATATACAGGTTCAGGTAACATCAATAAATCATGCAAGCCATATTCTTGTGTTCTCATGTTTTCTGTATTTTTGGAGGAGTGGATGGATCTTGAGACCGTTTGTTACTTTTCTTTCATCCAGCTATAAAAAATTTGAAAGCAGCTATACTATGCCTATAAAAATGGGAAGCCAGTGACAAGATTGAAGAGAGATGTGCCCGTTTCTTGGTACCCCACAGCACTGTCTCCAATGCAGACAGAGCAGTGGACTCCCAGTAGGGTGTTGAAGCTGCTACTTGCAGTGGTTATACCAAGTGAATTCTTAGTGGCTGAAATTTCTGCAGCTCTATAGCAGAGCAGCAGAAGTGATGGTGACTGCATGGGAAGAGCCCAAGGGCCTTGCTAGAGAAGCACTGCCGGGCTGTATGTGTGAGTTTCTGGCACCCTCTTGTGGTGTATACTTGTTTTCAGCTCTGTTTTTAACATGGTTTGTAGGTGGCAAAAAAAAAAGAATCTTGAGATACTTTGAATGTGTGGGATATTGACTAAAAGTGATGAATACAGTTGGAGGACAAAATGTCACTTATGGACCTTTATGCTATCACTTGAGAGTTTTTACCTTTCCCTATACTCAATGAATAAGATCCATTTTCTTCTAACCGAGCCTCAAAACTTGTCTTCGTTACTAATAAAACTGATCTTTTACTATTGAGGCAACCAGTATGTGTCACCACTCTGATGATAAGAAAAACACAGTGAAGGCAATGTACTTTAGACAATCTTAACATCTTGTAAGTCCCATTTGAAACTAGATGGTTGGCCAAGATAAATTTATTTTTTTAATATTTATTTAATTTATAAATTTTTTTAAATTTATTTTTTCTCTGCCTTGGGAGAGCTGATAGGTGCTAGTTGCACAGAGATCAATCTGCTTTTCTTTTTGGCAGTGAAGAAAAGCTCAGAGTAATTCTGTAAGACATGGGACTATGCTAAAATGTTATAGCTGTTCTTGATGAGTGAATGAATATGAGCAGAGCTGTGGAGCAGCCTGAAGGGTGGAAGCTCCTGAATTTCAAATCTAGTCCAATCTTTGGTTTGCTGTCCTGCTTTAAAGAGTTTCACTTTCCTCCTGTGTCCCACCCTTTTCTAGTGTGCAAGGCAGGGTGTCAAACTACATCTTTTAATGTGTGGGAAACAAGGATGGCACTGGTGTGGCTGACAGTTTGTGAGGTTTAGTTAAATCATAGTTGTTTTGAAACCTTCAGAAGAATAGTATAGAAAATAAAGGATGTATTACTGGATCATGGAAGTGGGAGAAGCTCAGCGTCAAGTTTAGTCCTCCTAGAGATGAGCAAGTGAACCATGGAACCTGAGTGAGATACTTTTGTGTCCACTTCCATAGCAGTCCCTTGGGCTTCTGCAGCAGTGCTTCCCTTCAGCACCAGCGTTCTTTGTGCACGTCAGGGACTCCTCTGGTCCCTTTGGGACGGGCAGGTTGCTGTGCTCTTCCTCCTGTCTCACAGCAGGCAGCATGACAAGCCTTGCAACGGAGAGCTTAGCAGAGGAGTCCCAGTTTCGGGCTGTGTTTGCTCACTGTGCCGTGTGTTTCCGAATTTGAGTTGGGGTGAACATTTCAGAGTAG
Source organism: Merops nubicus (assembly GCF_000691845.1). NCBI lineage: Eukaryota > Metazoa > Chordata > Aves > Coraciiformes > Meropidae > Merops > Merops nubicus. The sequence continues at coordinate 3,825 of NW_008581603.1, forward strand.
CAGAAACCAGGGTGTCTGCCCAACTGCTGCTCGTGGGGAGGGTGGTCTCAGCAGACAAGTGTTTCTAGTTGTGTCCATCGGGTGGCAATGTAACCTCACGCTTCTTCTTGCTTCGCAGGCTGGCTCCTGCCCTGCGACTGAAAATGCACCATCTCGGGAGACACTGGTAAGTTCTTCGAGAAGCAGCATAAAATTTCTTGCTGGTAACATAATATACATGAGTTGTTCTCTTTGCTGCACCACTTTGCAGCCGTTGTTTTGCTTTTCAAAGGAGCTGGTGCTTTGTGAAAGAGCTGCCTTACCTTGCCCTGCTGCTGACCTTTGAATTCTGACCTCTGACCATGACCTCCTGACTTTCTGGGGTCAGATATGGGTCACCTAAGCCACCGAGCTGTCCTTGAGCACGGACTGCCTGTCCTGAGTCTGTGCAATGTATGCTCTTGATCAATGCTCCTTCAGTAAAGAGGCTGAAGGAAGACTTGTGCAGCATAATTTAAACTGAGATTCTTAGTGCTGTTGCCTCATAAGCCCCCCTCTGCTGCTCAGAGACCTCATTCAAGCTGTCTTTATATTCAGATGCACTCAGAATGAGCTTAGAAGTGTCTGGCAGCTGGCAGTCCATATGATCCAATGTTTCCACTCTAGAACCATTTTGGAAAGGGCTCTGTGATTTTTTTGTGTGGATGAAGATAACTAAGAGAACCCTGTTTTGTTTTTTTTATATGGTGGTGCAGACTGGGGAGTGAGCCACCACTCTCTGGAGCTGCAGTGTATTTTTTTTTACACCCTTTTTTCTGTTTTTTCCTTCCTCTTCAGCCATCCATAACTCAGTCAAAACCTTGCCAAAATTCTTGGCCCATGTTATTGTACTAAATATATAGATCTCCAGTGGAGTTTCTTCTCTGGCTTTTGTTTGGTGATCATAGTGACTACCAGGTGTTTGCAGGGACAAGACTGAAGTACATTCCATAGTGGTGTGCCACTGGCCACATCAGAGTATTTTTACCTTCTAACTCTTATCTGGAGAATCCAGGAGATGATTTTTAAAGGGGGGAGGTGTGAGTAAAGACTATGAACTGGGAAGGGTCAGTAAAATGCATCTAATGAAAGGGCTATTCCTAAATTCTATTAAGCTCTGCAGTGAAAATCTGTGTAGCCTGGTAACACTGCACCATCCCTTAACTCTGTAGACATGTGTACATGAGATTACCTGAAGTTGTTATTGACACAATGTGCATTGTGATGGATTTGGTAGTTTGTTGGGTTTTTTTTGGGATGCTTTTCCTCCTCCCTGCCCCTTCGGAAGGTCATAGCAGGCAACAGATCACAGCCTGTGCTGGTCAACAGTTTGCTGTTATTCTCAAGGCAGATTCTAACATTACCTTTGATTTAATTAATTCCTTACTGTGTATGCAGCTGAAGAATTGCTCAGATGAAGCACACAGTGGTTGTGTTTCTTTCTGTATATGTGTATATTCCTACCACATAAAAATATTTATACATTTAAAGAACTCCAGTGTAAACTTTTAAACTCTTACAATGGTGAGTCTTACAGGCCAGCTAATTAGAGCCCTTTGAAAGGTGGAGGTTTTCTCTTGATTTTTTCATTAATTTTTTTTTGGAATATTAAACTCTCACAGTCTTTGTCACGTTTGCTTAGGAGTCATTATTGCTTCCAGCTGAATATCTGTAGAAGCCTTATTAAAGGAGCAGCTCAGTTCTGTGAGCCAGATGACCTAACTTCCACCACACTGCTGTGGCTGCTCTGTAGCTGGGATCGTGCACGCTGCCTGCTAGTGCACGCAGTAGATCTCAGTCCATAAAGCAGACTTGTAGGCACATGGTGTCATGTCATAAAAATGTTTATGGAAACACCAGAACAAACTGTGGCAGGCAGCCAGCAAGTGGCTCTGAACGGGGAAGCCATGTGCTCAGGCTTATCCTTTCTGGCTTCAAATGTGGTGCTGAGCAGTTGAAAAAGACTTAGGGAATCCAGAGGAAGGGGAAGAGAGTCTCGTGATTAAATTCTGCTCTGTACCTCCTCACCTTTTTTGACTTAATTGGTGACTGCAGGTACTCAGTGTTTCATAGGACTGAGACCTGTTTGGAACGTATCAGTGGCGTTACACCCATGTGTGGGAAAGCAATAGAATTAAAACACCTTGCATTGTATCAGCAGTTTTCATTATAGACTCAAACTGTTTCTGTATTGTATTTGTCATTCTCATGGGTGCTGTGTCCTGCAAGGTGCTAAATGCCCTCTGCTTGGTGGCACTGTCTTCTGTGGACTCTGTACCCCCCAGCCTGCTGCTTTCACAGGGAATCCAGGAGGAGCAATGATTTCTAGTTGTCTCCAGGAGGACTTCAGTGTCCTGCAAGAGCATGTAGCAGACACAGTCTGACACATCATATCATGTCCTGCATTCTGGGTTGTCAGAGCATACCCTGCTAAGGTTTATGGCCTTCAGAATGGAGCCCTACAAACTCATGCCACACTCCTTCTTAACCCCTTTTTGATGTTTTGAAGTACCGAAGTGGAGATAAGGCACTCCAGGTCCATGCCATTAATCCCTTGAGTTATCCAGCAGCCTCACAATAAACTGTCCCAGCTGAAAAATGCTCCCTGGTGAGAGGGGGTTGTGTCCCAGCCCTGGCAGTGGGAGGGCTGGGGGCATGGGAGCTGGCTCATTTTGGCTGCAGAGAGCGGACGCTCATTTCCCTCCCCGTCGGTCTTGGCCCATTAAAATTTGCCATGCAGCTCCCCAGTGGAAGTGTAACCTTGTGTTAGCAGAGTGTCAGCATCTCGCTCTGCTGCTGTTTACAGCCACGTTTGTCATCGTCAGTGCAGGATCAGCTTCTCCTTGAGTCCAGCTTACCAGTGAGCGCTGCTGCATCCCTTTCTGCTTGTATGTGCAGCCCCCCCTGATAATCCTCTGAACACTTGTAGAATTGGAATAGGTTTTCTTTTTCCAGCCACTCAATGTCCTGGGATCTGCAAAAGTTGTAACTACATAGGGCAACCCCCCTTTCTGTGAGGTTAAAGGGTTAGAAAAGCCCCTTTTCTTCTCATTTTTAATTCTTTCTCTAATTTCTCTCTGTAGTGCAGTTACATTGTCTTTTTCACTTCTCTTGTTAGCTTGCCTTGTCTCTCCCTAGCAGCATCTTGTAGCTTTTTAACTGTACTGTGCTGCTTTTGAGATCTTTTCCAGAGCTTGAATGTTTGCTCAACAGCAAAAAGCCTTTGCTTTCTGCCCAGTCTGCTGCAGTGTACATTACAGCTGTGAAGGTCATACACGTGAGAGCCTCTACAGGAGCCTGGGCTGCAGGAAGAACCTAAGAAAGGAGAACTCTTAAGTGAGGCCTTTGCACATGCTGCTTGTTTCTTATTTAGTTGTTTTTTTTTTTTCCCTGCCACAAAACATACTCATTGCCTTGCTGGTGCTTGGTGCCTGGAAGAAGTACTGGTTGTAAATATAAAAGTACAGGTTGTAAATGTAGAACACTCTCTTGGTTTGTTACTAAGGTACAAAATCATTGGATCATGGTATGAGGAGCAGGGTCTTTTCTTTCGCAGGATTGTTTAACTTCTTTTATTTTTAGCATGTGCTGTTTCTGTTTCTTGCTGTGGGTGATAGCAGTTAGCACTGAAATAGGGGCATTTTATTCCCATTTTACAGGCTGTCAAAAGGTAGAAGGTAACAGGAACTGCTGCTGCCTCTATAGCAGTTGGTATAGAGTTTCTTGGATGTGCTGGAGCCCTCATGCCTTTTTCTCACTTTGTTAAAGTGATTTACAAATTTTTAAGGGTCATGATAATGTCCAGAATTAACACCCCTTTTCTGTGCAAATGTCCTAGGGTGCACTGCAGACATTAGTTAATGTCTTCAGAGGATACCCCTGTGTTATCTCCATTTTCTAGAAAAGCTAACTGAGATACACAGGTTAACTGTTCAGTGAGGTTCATCCAGCAAGTGGGTGGCATGGCTGTGAGACCTACTCTTGGCCTGGTAAATGAGGTAATTTCTATTTCCTGGGCTTCATTCTGCCCCTTTTATGTTTTTGGAAAAGCCTTAGCCTGGCATGTGGAATACATTTTTAAAAAGTGATTGGAGTATAATGCTGCTACTTTAGTTCATCCTCTTTCTGGTTTTTACTTCTTTTCTGGTGGTTGAGGAATATTGAAAGGAAGTGGAAAGTGGGAGCAGAACTGAGAGCTGACATTTCTACACCCATCACATATCCCCAGGCCCAAAGTCACAGCAGTCAGCATGTGTGTGCTGAACACATTCAGTTTGTATCTTTGCTTTCCTGAACCATCATTTGAGATCTCAGATTATGGACATAGTTCCTCTACATTTTTTTGTGTTCAGCTGCTAGGTTTCCTTGGAAGTAAAGCAGTGAAATTCTGGATATGTGTCTATAATGGATACAAATTTTGAAACTGAAACTGGACAGTTACTTGCCCTTTTCTCAGCTGCCTGGACTCGGGTGCTTTGCATTCAGTGTCAGACAATGGAATTATGAGATCCTCTCTGTTTCATTGCCTCCTTTTAAACCTTATCTATTCTGTTAAGCTTCCTCTTAAGTAGGCTGTGGATAAAGAGAATTTCATTTAGGTTTCTGAGGAAGGAGCTTTGCAGTTGGGATTTTGGCTACTTTTAGCTCTAACTGGTGTCATCAGAAGTTGACAGCCTAACACTAACAATACCTTTGTCTTTAACCATGTGAACAAAACCATGAGTGGGAATGAGGAAAGGTTACAGAACAGTGTTGTAAGATCTGAGAGAGCTCGTTGAGGCTAATGTTAGTTAAGAGTACTCGAAGTCCACTTTTTATGAACAAATCTTTGAACCCTTTGAGAATCCGTCCCTCTTCTTCTTAAAAAGTAGTAGATGCTCTTTCTGCCCTGTCAAACCCCACAGAAAATGAGATACATGTCAATTTTTTGAAGAGTCTCCTGTGCCGAAAATTGTTGTTTGCAATGAAGACAACAATGGTATTTTCACAGAAAAACTCAGACCTTGTTTTCTGGAGCACATTCTTATGCAGGGGATACCATGTAGCATCTTTGTCCTTTCTTTTCAAGTTCAAAGATCCTAGTCTAGGTTTGTAGAACAGTATGATTTTTTCAGAAGGACTTTTGTTTCTAGAAATGATGTGAGGGACTGGAGTGTGCTGGAGGGACACCCCCCATCTCACTTTTGCTTTCCATTTTCCCAGTCTTTATTGTTTAAGACAAGATTTACACCTGTGTACTGTACAAATCTTCTGTCTGCCACAATGGGTTTGTTCAGAGTGGTGGCCTACACTGAATGATTCTCTAAACGTAAATCTATCCAGAGGGGGTTTCCAGACAGCCAGAGTCAGTAGGCAACTAACTTATAGTCCCCAGTGAAACATTACTCAGGATAATGTACCACTGTCAGCAGGAGAGAAAGGGAGACATCAGCTCTGTGACCTCCTGTCCAGGCAGTAACGCCAGGGGTGTGATCAGCCTTCGGTTTGTTCAGGGAGGTCCCGAGTGTGTTGTGGATTCCCAGTGCCAGACAGTAATTCCAATGGGCTATGCAGGGAATTGCTTTGCAGATTTGGGGTTTAGTGGGCCCAGAACAGGGAGCCAGAGGCTTGTGACTGCCTTATACCATATCCTTTGGTTTGCTGCAAAGAGAATTCTGCAGTTTGCTAAGCAGAACTCTCCTGTGTTTGACCTGATAAGTTTTTTGGGGTTTGCCCGTTTTTGTCTCTTACTTTTGCATGTTCATTAATTTCTTTTGTTGTTTATGCAAAATATACTCACTTAATCTGTCAATTCCTTCTACTCTGTTGTTTTAGACAAATATATTAATATGTGCAAAGCACACAGATGCAAATTGACTTAGTGAGTATAGTTAAAGGAACATCCTCATGTCAAATTCAATTAAATGCCTGAGAAAATTTTCCTGGAATTCCTTTAAATCCCAATTTTAAAAGGAGATGGACTATAATAGTTTGGGATATAATAACTTCTGTTGTAGCATTATATGTTAATGTGTGAAAGCTTGAAACTTGCAGTAGTAACAGACCCAAGCAGGTTAAGACCCTATCAGACTGGGCAGGATGTAATAATGGCTTTGCCTGTCCCTGAGCCTACAGGTTAAACGACACCTCAGAGCTGGTGGGTGAGGCAGCATAACCACCAGGAGGGGTACAGTCATTTTCTATTACTAACAGTGTGGTGTGTTAGCAGCTTATAATCTTTTCTGTGCTCTTGTGCAGAAGAGAGCTCTGAAAGCAATTTCTGCTTGCTTTACAGACAAACCAGCATTACTGGTCAGAAGACTTTTAAGATGGTTTTAAAATAGTTGTAATATTCTAAGTTGTCCTTTGCAAAGCACGCAAGGAAATTAAAGTACTGGGAGTTAGGTTAGAAGCTATTTTCATGTCAGGTATGATTTTTGACTTCCAGAGATCCCAGATTTCTCACTGAAGGTGAAATGGAAGCTACAGTGCTTTGTGACATTGGAAAAAAGACAGTGGCACACCATTAGGAAATGCTAATACATTTATTTTTCTCAAGGGGAAAATATCAAGTAATTTTTTTGTTTATGCTCACATGATTTTTTGGAGGTCTAAACATGCTACAGCTACACACAGCTTTGTGCAGGTGGTGGCCTGCTTGGCTGGGAGCTGCCTGGTCGGCTGGCAGCCAGGTCTCTGCCTGCTCAGAAGCACTGGTGGCACTCTGCTGCATCCCCACCCTTGGAGGGGTACCTCTGAGGTTCAGCAAAGAGGTGCCTGCCCAGTGTGCTCTCTGTGATGATGGGCTGTGGGGTGAGGGTGAGATAACAGTGTCAGTTCAGTGCCCTGTGTGTGGAACATATGCTATGTGCAGAACAGCTTGTAGAGGGCAGCAATGGTCCGTGGTTCTTCCTGCTCAGGCAGACGAGGCAGCAGCCTAAGAACTTCACAGGAGTGTCTGCCTTCTAGATTCTTGAAGTAACTATGCAGGAGACTTGTTCTTTGTAGTGCCTCTTGACTCCACATTATTAAATTCCTAATCTGGAAAGTGTTGCTAGAGATTTTTAATTCCTTTCCTACCTTTAATACCACTGAGCAGTTGGACTCCTTTTGCCCATATCCAGGTGCTGCCTTTGTCAATGTTATTGCAATCAAAAACAGTCTAGTGACACCTAGTGATTCTTAAAAGATTATAACTGCCTACATGTGATAATTTCCCTCTCTTCTTGGCTTCTTCATCCTTTTATCTGGGAAAGCATACCATAAGAAAAAAACTGCCACATCTATGGCATCTTTGTTGTGCCTCAGAGCAGAGGTTGTGTTGCATCTTCATCACGTTAAAAAGTGAGGTAGCTGGGGCACAAAAGGCAGAATGGCTTATTCAAGAACTTGAAAGAACTTTCCCCAGCTTGGATGCACAGGAATAAATCCTTCATGTACTTCTGATGCCAGCTCCTTCAGAACCATCATTTGCTAAACTAGGAGGCTGAGAGTTGTTATAATTCCTGGATTTGGAGTTCCTAACCAATTTACTGGATGAAAGACTTTCCTGGCTAATTGTGTTTCTTGTATTTCTCCATATGTCACTTACATTGCAAATCCTTCCAAACATCTTAATAGGTTGGGTGGTTTTTGTTTTGGTTTTGTATGCATATTTACATAGCTCCCCTTGTGACTGTACAGACCATGTTCCTTTCCCAGTTGTGATCCCACAACACACCACTGCTACTTTGACAATTGCCTTTCTGGAAAAGTAACAATGGAAATATGCATAGCTTTTTAGTAAAAGGATTTTACAACTGTAAAGAAACAAGAGAGGGAGAGCTTCATCTCATCAGCCACACTCACAGTGTGCCCCACTTCTTTACATTGTCGCTTTTATCTTTTGGTCAGAGCAGGATTTTCCTTTGCTGTCAACTTGGTTGTGTTTTGTCAGGCATCTGGATGGCCTGCATGAAGGTGTTCCTTGGGATACCATCCTACAGCAGAGTGCATCTTGCTGGAATGGAGTTTCCCTGCTATACAGTGAGAATTTTCTGTGCCTTCCTTCCAGCTTGCTTCTCCTGTTTGTTTTGTGTGCCACCCTAAGTGATCCCTTTCCTCCTTAAGCATCTGCACCCTTCAGATGTTTGCAGACAGTTATCACATCATTTCTCCTTTCCCCCACCCCCATCCTGGTCTCTTAGCCAAGCTCTACATATTTAGCTCATTTAATCTTTCCTCATAAGTCAAGCCCATAATTGACAGCTCTGACACGACGAGTCGCGTTGGTTACACACGCTGCCAACAGGATATAAATACTTTCTGTGCAGTGACTGAGAATTACAGTCCAGACTGAGCTGAGCCTGCCCCCCTCCCAACACTGGATTTTTGACAACCTTTTCTCAACATCAGGTTGCCACAATCCTGTAAGGACAGACTTAGTTCTCACTCTAATGGTTAGCTACCGAACCACCCAGTATACTTCAAAGTAGTTGTATCAGGCCACTGGGGAAGTTCAGCACTAAAGCCCTGTGGGATTTCAGTCTGACCCCCAGTTCTTACAGAGGTGCTGTTCTTCTCTACACTTCTCTGTCTCTGCCAAGAGGAAGCTCAGGGTGCTATCAGCCCGACTGGCGTAACTGTGAACAAGTTTGGGGTTCTTGCTTGTACAGGTAGATCTGGGGAGAGGCTTGTAGGTATTGCTCTGGAGGAAGAGGTAACTCTGTGCTGCATGGCCGTGGGTTGGTGCACACAGATCTGTTCCCAACCAAAGGTATTTGGAGGTTGCTTTAGATTACTTGTCTCCTCATGTTTGTTGGGTTCTCTTGAAGATAGGTGCAGCTAACAAAAGTTAAGGAGCTGGTAAATGAATTGTGTAGCTTCTAATGTTGTGTTCTGTGAAGCTTCATATGATACAGCTTTCCCAGCGGGGCCAGTTCACAAACATTACATGTATTATTGCAAAGCATGCAACATAAAGAGAGCATTTATGAAAGGGAATATCAGAGGAAACATTATAGCAGGGACCTTTATAGCCTTTCCATTATTATGGTTTAAATCTTGACATGGTCTTTATTTGCAGTGACACTGGGACCAGTAAAGAAGTGTTTTTTCTCTTCCCCTCCCCTCCCCTTTCTCCCATCTCCTTTTCATTCTTTTCTTCCACATCCTGTTCTGAAGCTGTGGTGCAGAGATACAAATCGTTAAACATGCAAGTAGTCAGAGAGCCAGGTTTCAGTTTGTGTGGATTCAGCCCCTTTTGACTCAGAAGTTGGAAACCAGATGACTCACTGTGATGCATGTTTGTTGTTTTTAATAACTGTCATTTTGCAAAATATGGTCAAAGCTTCAAACCATGACTTCTGGAGTAGGGGTGGTGTGTATCTCTTTTTAATTTGGGAGGCTGGAAGCTGGAATGTGTTTGTAGCTGCAGTCTTCCCTTAAAATCTGAGATAAAATAAATTAAAGCATTGACAATGTGAAAAATTTTAGAGATTTTTTTTTTTCCTGTTACCTGAAAAAATATTTATTTTCTTGATCAATTACTTGAAAAGGCTCCAGGTGCCAAACATCTGGTGGGATTGCAGGTCCCTGGTTTATGTTTGTGTTTTTTAATATATACCCAAAGGGACAAGTTTCTTAAAAAGAAAGCAGGCAGATGTTTTTCATTTGTGGAGTTTTAAAGAATAAATGCCATTCCTACTTTATCATTCCAATTTCTAACAAAATTGTTGTCTATATAATTTTTTTTTTTAATAAGCAGCTAGCAAATGTAGTATTTTAGTGGCAGAGTCCTCTATCAATAAAGCCTCTTAGCAGTATGGAAAATATGAAAATATCTGCACATTTCATTTTCAAGAGATTTGTTATGCTTGTACAACAGTTTGTAAACTATAAGCTCAGTATTAAGTGCTCTATGAGTTTGGATTTTTTTGTGTTTTACTTCTTAATTTGCCCCAAGAAGCATTCTTTTAATTTGCCAAAGTTCTACAGGTTTGGTTTCCAGGTCAGTTAATTTGCAGTGTAAATCTTCAACCACTCCCATCACAGAAGACTGGAGGTATACCAATAAAAAATCTATATAGGTGAGAAGAGGATTTGACCCCAGATAAGTAAACTGTCTGTGGCAGCCTTGTGACAGAATTCACTGCAGCTGTGGATTTTCCTCCTGTTCAGTTTTCAGATTTGGGTACTTTGTAACTACTTCTATGATTATTTATATTCTATTGGTCTTTTGCCATTGGTATTGCAAAGTGAAGTGTTGTGGTATAGTCCAAGGGAGGTAGGCTTGGAGCCTACCCTAGTGTGTTACTTCTTATTAGGGAGTAAAAAAAAAAAAAAATACTGATTTAAAACAGAGAGTTCAGGTTTGGGTTCTGCTTCTAGACTAAGATGGGGCATCTCTCTAATGGTCCCAGTGCTAGGAACAGCACATTGCCCTTACCCTGAGGAAATCTGGCTGTGTGTGCTGGCTGCTCCTGGGCACCTGTGGGCTGCCTGGGTCCTTATTCTGATCAGGAAATAAGTAGGTCTTGGGCTTTTATTTTTTAAAGTGAGTGTAATTGCTTGTGAAAGACATTGAAGTGATGGCTTTGAAGGCTTAAATGATCTTCTCACAAAACTTGAACTACAAGCTGTGACAGCAGCAATGCAGGATTCCCCACCAGCATGATGTGGAAGGGACCCCCCTCGTCCCCCAAGAGATGAGAGGAAAGTTCAGTCTCTGGCCCATTCAGTGCTTGACTTCCCTCTGAAGCTGCCAAGAAGGATGCCAATTTTTCCATTTAGCTGACTATTGTATAGACCTTAAAAGGGAAGGTTTTAATGCAGTTGGCTGTGATATAGACTGTTAAAGAGAAGTTATTTATTTTAACTGGCTGCTGTATGGATTGCTACAAGGGCATTCTTTTAGCTGGAGCTGCTGTATTGACTGGTGGATGTGCCGGGCTGTATTGCTAGTAGCTGTCATATTGACTGTTACAGAAAAGATCTGTATTTAAGCCATAACACTGCACTGGGATCTCCCAGGCAGGATATTAATGCTAATTCATCTGCTCACCCCCTGCTGTGAGTGTTATTTGTTTAAATCTGTAGAATCCCACAGCGCATTTATATCCTCGCTAGAGTGAGCTCCGCTCCCTGTAATTATTTAACATTATATGCTGATATAAATTGTAACAGTTAAAGAATGGTAATGAGCAGCAAAAAAACACAAACTTAACCTTAGAAATGGCAGAGTCAGCTCTTAAAACAACAGCCAGCAACTTTCACTGTTCTCTGTCTTTTCCCAAGTCCATATGCACAATATTGTGCATACATTATGTGTGTGCGTGTGTGTTCATGCTCGCACTGGCAACTGTGCCAGGCAGGGCTGTAATTATGCAGAGTGTACTGTGAAACTTATGCACACACTCCTAATTACATGCAGTGCCTACGTACAGCAAGTTTTATCTCTCTGCAGTTGAGCTTCTTGATGAGTTGTTCTGATAGGTGATTTGAGTTGGGGCTACCATCCTGGCAGAGGAAACGGAGCTCCTGGGTTCCTCTCCCAGGGAACGCGTGTCCAAAGGTTAAGCTGGGAGCCATCGGGTGTCACTGTTGCTCTGTGGAGGCTCAGCTGGCAGCAGATATGTCTGGCAGTAAAAACTGAACTTTGAAAGTAGTATTTTTGGCTATAAACATCTAAGGCATTTACACATAATTTATATCTAAAGTGCATGTCCATACAACACCATTTATGTGTGGGTGGAGTGAGTGGAGGTAGCTCTGTTGTGTGTTAGCTGGATTTTTCTGCAGTTTCTGTTGCCTATTATAGCACTCTTGTCCCAAAGTGGCATGCAAGATGGCCAGCTACTGCTGAATAGCTCTTACACTCTGCTCTGAAGTGACTGCGGTTCAGCAGTGGAGGTGACCTGATTCCTGTGTATAATTTGCCTGTGAACATTAAGCTGTGGGCAAATTTTTGTTTTTAGGATGTGTGCAATTGTGTTGTAGAAACAACAAAATTTTGTTCAGTTTAGATTTCTGAAGAGCTTTGGAGCTACTGGGCTTAAAAGGTGCTACAGAGATTTTTTTCACTGTAAGTATGTGTGTCAGAGCTCACTGAAAAAACAGGTTTGCATTAAGCCAGTTCATCAATAGCATAAGAAGGCATTCACTGTCTTAAAGTGGAGATGATAGATCTAAGCCATGGAAATAGAAAAGAAATTGTATTTTAAAGACTCCTTTCTAGTGTCCATCCCTTCTGATTTCAGGTAGGGAGTAAGAGCTGGTGTAAGAGGAGCTGAGCTTGTACTTGATTTGCAGATGGTCGGTTGGGCTGCGTTGGCAGCATGGACCTGTGCCAGACTTCACCACAATTCATACTGTGTCAGTTTAATAAATGCACTACTTAAATTATGAAATTACAAAAGAAAAAAGAGAATGCACTTATTCAGACTCTTAATACATTAAAAATAAGGCATTAAAACACTGCCTTTTTTTTTTCCCTTCCAGAATCAATAATGAACAGGAAGGGTTGTAGACATTAACAGTCATGGACATTCAAACTCTTATACATAAATTATCTTAGAAAAATGCACATAAGACTTGAATAATGTAAATACATTAATGCATTTAATAATTTAAACATTAAAGCGCATTCAGGAGTTCGTGGCAGAGGCTGTTCTGAGATAAGGAACGGTCCTGGAAGTTGTGTCCCAGGATCGATGGCTGGTTTCTCCTTGAGAAAACTCTCTGGGGAAGTCAAGCTGTGCAACTAGAGTGACCGCCTGTCCTAAGAAATCCCAGGACATTAGCCAGCTCTTTTGCTTTTCCCCTCCCATTCTTTCTCCCCCCCCCCATGAACACACGCACAGAGTATCTGATGGCCCAGGACTGGCCAGTGCATCCTGCTGCTTCTTCTGCACGTGTGCTGCAGATGAAACAGCCTGGGAGAGTGACAGTGTCTGGGCTAAAGCTAAAATACCAATAAATGCTAGGGAAACTGCCTGCACAGGGTTCTGTGGTACTGTGCAGGGCAGGAAGAACTGTTCAAACAGTGTCTGGACTCTGATCTACCAGTTCTCCTGGGAGACAGGAGTGTGGAGGTTTAAGCACTAACAGTGAGATGGGAATCCCCCTCCTCTGGGGCATTGCTTGGACTTGGAATTCAGGCTCCATAGCAGCTGTCAGTAAGACAGTGCCAGTTGGAGAGTGTGAGGCTGGGGCAAACAGTGCTCTCCAGGGCTGCTCAGCTCTTTCCTGGAGCCCTGGAAATCACAAGGCTTGCTCTGGTGTAATGACAAGTAAGGGATTTTATTCAGTTCTTGCCTCTCTGCTCTTTGGATTGAAGCACCTTCAGGTCCCCCTCATGCAAGGCATTTTCCTGAGGATTTTGAGCTGTGTCAGTTTTGCTGGTGGAGTTAAGTTTGAAAGATGCTCTGTCAACCCTTCATTCCATTTCTCTCCATTCTTGCTTTCTTTGCCCCTTCTGGAGGCAGGTGCTTTGGAGGTCATTTGCACCCTAGAGCCCCACTCACAAAGTGGTCTAAGGTATCCTGCTGGGGCCTAGATACTGATGGAGCTAATGATGGAACTAATAAAAAAGAGCTTAGTCTGATACCAAAGGGAGAAGAGTTGGGTTGGTTAATTAAAGGAGCCTGGCACAGGGCACCTAGTAATTATAGGTGCAAGAAGTCTGAATTTGAAGAGGACTGTGCAGCTGGTGAAGGATAGGGAGGCACCCAGAACTCTGCAGGCTGTGGGCAAGAATGCAGCAAAACCAGCTCGGGAAATCAGACTCTGGCAGAATTCCTTGGTGAATTCTTATTTATTCCATTTTTTAATGAGGACCTGAATCTCTCCTTATGCATTTATGTTTTTGCATGCACATGTGTATGTACAATTCCAGTTACACCCTATGGCTGGGAGGGTGATTTTATTAAAGACCAGAAGATTGAGAGACAGATGTTTTAAGAGACACAGCCCCATAGTAGTTTGGAATAATTAATGCTGACTGCTGCATTGGCTGTATTATCGATGCTACTGGGTCTTTATCTCAGGCATCATCTCAACACCCATGAGTCTCTATCACTTGCAGGGCAAAGCTTTTGAAGGCAAAGGGGCTGAGGAAATTGCTTCTAAACTCTTATGTAGGTGTGGGGTGGGGAACAGTGCTGTGTCATCACATTGTCATCCCCAACACTATGTCTCCTTAAAAAGCTAAGTTCCTTAAAGCAGTGTTTCCAAAACTTAGGTTATAACCCCCAAAAGGAATGCAAAAAGCCTCAAAGGAAGTCACGAAGTCACTAGCCAGTGAACAGCTTTCTACTTATAATTGCTGTTAGGAGTTCTCTTCCTCCTAGTTTGAAGAGTTAGCATTTATTCCAGTAACTCTCATTTTCCTGAAGGAACTTGTTGCCATCTCAGCTGAGGAATGTGGGATGAGCCACCACAACAGATGAGTGCAAAAGAGAGTCAAGCTTGCATAAAATTCAAGAAGCAGTGCTTTAGCCAATTCCATTTTCCAGGGACAGGCTCTGCAAATGTTCCCAAAATGGATCGATTGACTTCACCTGATGAAAAATAAAGACAGTTATTTTGTCCCCAGTGGATTTGTCAGTAGGCCCCAGCTGGGGAAGGCAGGACTGTTCTGTGCTGTGGTTTGTTTTAGTGCTCAGGACTAAATAGCAAGTGAGGAAACTGTAACTCTTACTCTGCCTTTGTAGCTGATATGCTGTAGGTGGATCACACTAGGAAATTAAATGCTTTAAAAGATGGAAACTTTAAAAGATGGAAAGTACCAGTTTTGTCAAACTGCAGGAGAGGATGGTCCACAGAAGAAAATAGTTTGGAGAATTTGACTTGTGTGCTGACTGTATGTATGTGCTCCTTGGCTGCTGTAAGTGTAAAATAAACAAATGCTAGCTTGAGACACCTTTTTTTTTTTTGTTGCAGTGGGCTAGGGAAATGCTCATGGTCACTTTTCCCAATTTGAAGTGACTTTGTAGCTTCTGCTCCCCTGTACAAAGCCAGAGCCAAGTGCCTCATTTTCCCATCTCAGGCAGTACCCCTGTGTACATGGAATAGAATTTGAGCCTCCCACACCTGAAAGGGAGAAGCATCGCTGGTGGTAGAAAGGGGTGTGTCTGTTCCATGTGGGAAGCTCCTGCAGGGAATTTTTCATAATCCAAGCCTGTTGAGGAGAGGACTTGAATGATGGGATGCTCTGGACGTGGCCTGCAGGGAAAACAGAGGAGTGGGTGGGGATCTCCCTAGGCTCACATGGCTTAACGGCCACATTTAGCTGGATTTAAGAGGCATAAGCATTTATAGTAAATTCGGCTGCTGTACCACAGCCTGCTTTCTGCTTTTCTGGCTTTGTCTCCATGCTTTATCCCATTTCACAGCCTGAACTTTTCCCCCTTCTTAGAGGATTACATGGGGCAGAGGTGTGAGAAGAAGGAGAATCTTGCCACTACTCCACCTCTTTGTAACTCCATGTATATCTAGCCGTCTGCTCTCACCAGGGCCAAGCTTTCTGCCTTCCAAAACCCTGCTCTGAAATTGCTGATTCAAGCAGGTAGCAACTTTAGGACTCCTTGCAGAACAAATGCCTCCTGCATGCTCCCCTGGCACTGGGATTTCCTCTCTGATTTATCATGCTCAGGTCTGCTAATGTCCCTTGACTAAACTGGGCATGGTGTGATGATGTGAAGGTCATTTTATGTATGCCACATACATTTCCAGAGACATGGTGGGAGGGTAGGACATCTGAAACAGCATATCCTGCTGGGAAAAGGAGGAAGAAAAGGATAGTCTGGCTCTTCTTCTTGCAGCCTCTTGTGGTGGGATGAAGGTTTTGACAGCCTAATTCAGCAGTTAGAGAAAGAACCAAGCAGAAAGATTCCCCCTCACCCACTCCCTGCAGCCCAGCTGTGACAAACTGACAGATAATTAACAAATCAAGACCTCCTATTAGCCCTGTCCCTCATGCATTAAAGCAGCTCCTATGTTGCATGTGTCCTTTAGCAAATGCCTGTACTTTATGGCTGCAGAGTGAGGTGGGTAGAGCACTTTAGAAAGGCAAACAGTTCTCTACGATGTCCATGCACAAATATTTCCAGGAATGGAAGAAATTGTCTCTAAAAGATAATGGTGGACAGTAGGTGGGAAGGTTGTACCATGGCTGAATGGAAGCTACTCTAATGGTACAGTGAGTGTATGGAGTATCTTTTGAGAATACAGGACTGAAAGGGATGTATGGATTTATTAGTGAGTCCCTTTTGCAATGAAAATGACAAAAATTGAAGCAGCAATTGATAGGGTAGAGTGTTCTGACTGGGACTAGCCAAGCCTGTAAAAATTATATGCCAGGAAATGTGGTTTGTGGTAGAAACAGATCTAATGTTAAGACCTTAATATTACTTTGTTGGTAGTGTATAGGTGTCCTGGCTTTCCTTTCTGTCCTCAGGTTAGTGAAACTGCATGAGTAAGCCCCAAAGAAGCTGCCTTCACTTTAGCTCCACTCTTTGGAGAGGAATGAGGAAGAGGGTCAATATCCTTCTAGTTCAAGATGTTAAATAGACACAAGCCATTGGTTCAGCTTAACACATGTTAAAGGAGAGAGGGAGACCTAATTGCATCAAAGCCACTCTTAAGTTCATGTATGTGGAGCCCATCAAGCTGAAAGCATCCAGACAGCATCTGCTGTTATCAAATCACTCTTGAGTCGAGCTAATTAAAATAGAGCTTCATTTTTCTGAACCATTGTTTGGCAGGAATTCGAAACAGGTCTAACCCAATTTCTGTGTGTTTATGAGCCTTTATTGTATCAAAAGTACTTTTCTGTAAATGTACAGGGCAGTGTTAAATGAATTGATCCGCACTGTATCACTGGAGATGCACTATGGACTTCCTAATGATTTCTCTTCTAGCTTTTTCCAGAGATACCCCAGAAAGCTTGCTTTGTCCCTTATCATGTCATCTTCTTTCTCTCTTTTCCTTTCTATCTCACTCTCAAGAAAGTAAGTGTCCTTGTATTTCTTTCTTTCATATCCTCCTCCTCCACTCTATTGGGATTTTTGTATTATTAAAACATTTACACATTTGCTGCCACATGCAAATGCAGAATAATAAACCAGGACTCTTTATACTCCAGACAGGAGCAGGAGGTCTCTCACCGCTGATTCTTACCCAGTACTTGTCCCTGTTGATTAAAGGGGACCAAGAGGAGGGGACTCTAAACGTTGCCATGTCGAATCTGTTTGATGTGGGGATTTTGTCCTTAATTTTTCACTTTAAACATTTTACATTTCAGTGTGCGGATTCGAGGTATCACATTCCTCTTTATTATTTGCTACATACCAAGCACAAAAGTTAGAGATGTAGAAATTGCTCCCTGAAGACAAATTGTACTCTTTGGCATCTAAAAGCTAACTCATGGATATTCTTTGTAGAAAGAGAATGCTACACATAAGGCAGTCAGTTCAGAACACGTGAGTGTGAGCAGCAGCCCAGTGAAACAGTAAAGGTAGGAAAGAACTACTTTTCTGGTACCCAGTACAATCCAAGCTGTTCATATGGTATTCTTAAGTCTTAAATTTATTTCTGAGCAGTGGATTCCTATTACAAAAAAAAAAGGAAGTTGAGGATTAGCATAGAGTAAAAATCCTGATAGTGATATGTCATGAAATCCTCTCCCTAGAAAGCTACTAAAGACTTCAGGACTTTTAAAAATAGATGGAAAAAATACAAACCAGAAAATCTGTCTGAAATATAAATACAAATAGAAATTGAAATACAAATATAAGTGTACTTTTTATATAGTTCAAGGAAGTTTCCTTCTTTTAGCCAAGTTAATTCACCTTGGAATGGAATTTAAGTGCATTTTGTTTTGCATTTAATGCAGTCTCTTCTGAATGCATATATTCAACTCCTCTGTGTAAAGCTTAAGAGCAGCATGCTTAAATTGATACCAGAAGCAGGGGCAGTGTTTTGCTGTAACCAGACCAATGGGTAAGGTTCTATCAGATGTTCAGTTCATTCCCAAACCTATGAAATATTCTTGGCTCCTGTTCTGCGCTTTTAGGGAGGTGAAGAAAATTTTTACTGAGAAGTTTGGTCATTGACCAAACCAGTGTTCATTGACAGTGACTCTCTCCTGAGTCCTCTTTTAATAAATTTAAGTGAATTTAGTGCTGACAAAAAGCAGCAGAGTCACAGCATTGAGAAAGATAGAGCACAGACATTGTATGGTGTGCTTTTTCTGGAAGTCTTGTAAGCAGACGTAATCTGAGGGCCCTACTGCTGGGGGCCTGACTAATCTCATTATTTATTCAGTTCCTTGCTGCTTTTCTGAGACCATCAAGGTGTACAGTGAATATTTGTCTTTCTAGCAATTCTTTCATCAGTATGGTCCCTTTCCCAGCCAAGGGACACGGGGCAATAGCTTGGAAAGAATTATTTCTGGTAAAGCACAACTCTAGAGGTAAATCGAGATACTCTTACATGCAAAAGTAATTGAAACAACATTTCTGCTGATGTCATGGTGAGTACAGAATGAATGTGTCAGATCAAAGAATATACTCACAGGCTTCTCAGCATTTCCTGCATGTGCAATTGTTGCTGTAGTTGCTGCTGCAGAAAGGAGTTTGCCATTCTAGCAGGAAACACTCTTTCTTTTTTTTGTTTTACAAACACAACAACAAAGTGGAGCATTTGGTCAAAGGATCCAAAAGCCCAGGAAATGCATCTCTAGGGCTCCTCGTCAATTTGGGACCTAATGAAATATAGAAAATACTCAATAAAAGGACCTTTATTACTTTAAATGTTTAAATGTGGAGTTTTTAGCCATCAGGTTAATGTTTTTGTATCATTTTTTGATTTGATTGTGAGCACTTTTCCAGGTATCTCTGCCACTTGAGCACTAATTGGATTTCCACAGATAAACGGTGCTAGCTGCAGCCCTTACATCACCCTGTTTTTACTTCATCATTATTTTATTTGTTTTTACTGTAAAGGTTAATAAATCTTGGTGTGTTTAGAGTATGAAACAAGGCAGGCAGGCTAAGAACTGCAACACGAAGGGGTGAAGTTTTATATATTATGTGCTGCTTTCTCAGGTCTGAGGGGTGGAGGGAGGAACAGGGTGCCCTTTGTGGTGGTTCTAATGGGCTCTGGGTGCGTTAGGCAGCCACGCAGCGATCCATAAGCCTTAAGATAAAAAGCGTTGATCTCTCCACTAGTTCTCAGACAGAGCTGTAAGGCATTTGAATTGGGTTACCATTGATTTAAGGTGGGGAGAAGACTGAGTAGCATGGGCCTGCTTTAAAAGGGATATGTGGGATTTATTTATTTTTTTTAAAGAAAATAGGAAGCCTCTCAGTGCAAGCACACCTGAGCTCCTTCTGGATGCTCAAGGAAGTTAATATAGAACTTGCCAGTTTAGGCAAGAATTCTTTAGGGAAGAATTAATTGAATGACAGATTTTAGTCAAGATTTAGGCTGCAAATAAATTTCAGTAAGAATTTATCAAGGTCCCAGATGTTTGCCGTCCCACCTATTTGTTTGGAAAACCATGGGGTTTTTTACTATTCTCATAGTGTCCTGGGAAGCTGAGCTTGACTTCCTACCACAGGAGAGGTCACTCTTAGCTTCCAGCCAGAAGGGCAGTGTGGAAGCCCTGTTTGGCTAAGCAGGATTGAAACTAGGGCATTTCAGACACCCCCAATTTTGGACTTCATGGCTTAATAGAAGTTGATTGAGCAGCCTCTACTTGGGCCAAAGCAGCATTAAAGGCAGAGACTACTTTCTTCTGTTACAAAGAGAAAATCACCTTGTAGCTTCTATGGATCAGGTGCAGAGTCTTGAGAAAACAACATTACAGACTCAAGCTTTCAGTTGTGCCACTTCTCTGTGGCAACAATGGCCATTCTTACATTAGTGCTAGTCCCTTGCTGGGGTATGAACACAGATTTCAGAGAGATTGTTGATGCTTTCTGCAGCATTTGTCAAAGAAATGGTTGCTTTCTTTTTTTTTTTTTTTCTGAAGTGAGTAATTGTTTATTAATTTTTCAGCATGTAAAGAGTATAATTATAATAGTCCCTGACATGTGCTGTCTGTGCCAAGGCTTAAGGAAAACAAAAAACAGTGTAAGTGCCATTTTGAACCTTCTCTGAGTTTGTAGACCTTCCTGGTTTGGACCCAAATTTCTGTGTAGCAGCTGGGCAGGAGCACCCTGGCTTGAGTATAATTCTCTGTAGAACTAATTCTCTTGGACATGGTAACTCAGTTTAGGATGGTAGGATCTTACTCAAGTGTTTTGAGAGAGAGGAGCTGGTCATCAGTACACATGATTTTTTTGCTACATACAGTGCACTATTGGTTGAGCAGCATCCTGAATTTGTCCTGGCACCTATAAGCTTTGTTTCTTTAAGTAATGAATGTAACATCCATGCAAAATGCTAAACTGGCCCCAGAGGAAGATGAAGTGGACCCATTGTTTGCAGAATATTTATGGTATGGATAGCTACAGTGGAAATCTTTCTCATGTTTGCCCTTATATTATGTTTCACTCCTGTTGTAGAGGAAGCATCCTAAGAGTTGTCAGGGAAGCTCTGTTGCTTTTGAGGCTGCTGATGCAAGTTCCTACATACAGAGGAGAAATTCTGTGATATAAGCTTCTTTCTGTTCAGAACTGGACAAAGACAAGGGACGCAGCTGCTTTCAAATCTATAAAATTATTCCACTTGCAGTCCCCATAGACCAGGCAGCTCTGGCCAATCAGATTTCTTGCCCCTTACTTAGTTTTTCCCTTAATGGGGCAATTAACAGCAGGAACAACGTGCATGGTCTGCTCAGTCTTTATTATTATTTGTGTTGTAATAAATGGCTTGGAGGCTAGTTGCAGACCAGCACCAGGCACTGTGCAAACACAGAGTAAAAGGAGAATTTTTGTCCCAAAGAGCTCTATGTAAAATAGTAAATTTACATGAAGGTCTTCCAGTGTTTTAAGTATTTCTCCTTTTGCTGTAACTTCCCAACTGCTGTGGTTTGCATGATTCATTGTGCACCTGTCACAATTTCCATCTTCTTTAATGTTTTCAATGTGAAACCTTGTGTTTGTTAGATTCTGGTCATCCAAGCAGGTTTCTCCAGTATCTCATTCATTCCATCATTGAGATCTTCCACATAAGAATGTCATCATAGGCCCCTGACTTCACTCCTAATTGTTTGGGGTTTTATGACTGAAAGGAAAACACTCATTTCTAATCTGCATTTCTCATGGATTAAGAATTCTATTAAATGGGGTTCTTGAAATATCAGGTTCGAGGAATAATAGCTTGCTGATTTTTCCTATCCATTTGAGTCATTTCAGTCTAAAACATCTTTAGAACCCGTCTGTGAAGATACTATACTTCTAATCCTCTTGCACTAAATCTAAACCATTGTATTACTAGTATTTCCCAGTCCCTTGACTGTGGAATTAGAAGGATCTAAGTCTGAACAACGATCCTGTTCTGGTGCATCTCTTCAACTGATGTAGCCTTCTGGAGCCTACCATTCAATAGCCATTTTAAGTACTCAGGTGTAATTGTTAGATGTGACATAGACTTCCTATCCTTACATCATCTTCTAGCTCCCTAGCATGTGAATGAGCCTCCTGCAGTACTTGTCTGCCCTGTAGTTAAAAGAATAAAAACATAATAAATTACAGCTTCATTGTTTTTTACGTTCTGCACATGTGAAGGTAATAGGGTAAAAGGGATTCATTTCAAAAGCTGTTGTGTTTGAGCTCTTTAGTAATGGCAGTATGGAGAGAGGAGTGAAGAAGGTAAGACTGGAGGTGCTGCCATCCACTCCCCTGAAAGCTGTATCAGGCATTTTTTTTTTCATTGAGGAGCCACAGAACGATCTTAGTTCTGCTGCAGGGAGCATCTTGGACACTGAGTCATTACATTCCTTGTGAGTGATTCAGCTCAACAGCTTGACACTTGCATTAATTTTACAGCACAGAGCCTCAGTGATCCTGAAGCTCCCTTCGGTAAGAAGGGAGAAGCAAGATGTATAAATTGGGTACTGTCATGAAAAGTTATAAAAATCAGGTTCTCTTTAATAGGTTTTGACCTTTGACCTTCTCTGTCATTGTTCTCGGGTCCTGTGGAATCAGTTTGTCAACCTTCTCATGCATGGCACACTGGCTTCGCCCACACTTGCAGGCTAGATACCTCCTTGCATGAGACACTGACCTTCTAGTCCATGCATTACCCACAGTGATCCTGCATTCAGCACTGAGGTTATTGCTGCTTTTATGTAAACAGAACTTCAAATAATTTGCTGCTAGTTGGATTGCAGGCATTATTTCCCCCCGCACCCCCCCACCTTGTTCATCTTGCTGCAATACCTTCTTTGGTGGTACTGGAGATTATAGGAAGCTTGCAACTTAAGCTTAGGCAGAAGTACAAAAAGGGGAGTTTTGAAGTTTATTTTTCCCCTGAAAGCCAAGATCATATCTTTTCAATAAAAAGTTAAAATGTTTGAACTTTTAGAAAAAAGGTCCATGCTACTCACTGGTTGAAATTTATGATGGGTGCATTATCAGTTTAGTACATTTAGTTTGCTTCTGTTTCTTGTGTTTTCCCATAACAGTTTGTATCGTGTTAGATCTGATGTTATGAAATCTCATTTGGAGGTGTATTTCTTTGTGAAATAAAAAAATGCACAGATAGCACATTTACTCTGGGTGTAAAAATAACTGTTGTGTACGTTTCTTTTAGAGCACGTGTAAAAGGTTCTCGTTCTTTTTAGTTTTATGCATGTAAGTATTACGTGAATATTATTCCTCTTAAAAAGCAAGGAATCTTTTTAAGTCAAGATGTCCACTATGTTTTAAATAGAATCAGAAAATACTGAAGATGGCAGAGATATTTCACTTTGAAAGGTGACTACTACACAGACGAAGTTGCTACTTTTCATAAGGGCTTTTACTCCATATATCAATGTGTTTTAAGAGAGACTTGGGTCAATAATACCATGCTTTAGAATTCCCTAAATACATATTTACACAATAGACCTTAAAATATATTAGTCTATCATGTCAGCTCCTGTACACTTCTATCAGGGATGGTTTATGTCCTTAACATATGATACAATAAAACTTTATTTTATATAGCATTTTTCATAGAAATTGTATCCTAGAATGCATTGTGGGGTTAAATAAGACTTTCACAAGGTTAAAATTAAAAAAAGCTGTAGGGCGGAGGAAAATTAAGTGCTTTGCATAGGAAATATTTAACTGAACAATGGGAATTTGAATGGAGGGGCCACCGAGCAAAGAGAGCCCGAGTGTGATTCGAGCCGTAGACCAGGATCCCTGGAAGTGGTGAGGTTACGTGAGGGAAGACTGGTTCTGTGTGAGCAGGGAAGGTGGAAAGGTCACGGCTCTATGAACAGCTGGAGGAAGCGTGAAGTGGCTCCTGGAACAAAGCAGCGGAGAACAGGCGCTGCGTGGAGTCACCTCTTTGTAGTGATAATAGTAGAAAAATGAGGGGAAAGTATGTTGAAGGGCAGGAAAGCCTCGGAAAGCACGCCTGCAGCTGAGCTGCCGGCTGCGGGGAGTGGGAGCGGGGCCGAGGCGTGCGGGGAAGGCTGTTCAGCACCTTGGCTGCTGGCGGAGGCACGGGGCACACGGTGCCAGGCGGCACAGACAGCTCCCCGGGAGCCTTCTCGGGCTTCATCAATTTTTTTTTTCTTTTTTTTTTTTTTTCTTGGTCACCCTATTAATGTAAATTAAGCAAGGCTTTTTTGTATGTGATAATTATAGATAAATGTATTTAAAGCAGATCTGGATTTTGGAGTCCTCAGGAAAAAGAGGAAGAGTAATTTTTCCCCCCGTCCCTGTCATGTGTTCATTTTAATGAGCAATTTTAAAAAATTGAAAATAAAAGAGGAAAATGAATAGGTGTTGAACCAGCCTGTGATATGTAAATGCCAACTAGTAATTACCTAAAACCTCAATTTTCTTTCTGTTTCATCTTGCAAAACATTTCATTTCCACTGAGTGAAAACACTTAATTTGGGCTCCGCCGGCTGGTGCGGGCG
>NW_008581604.1:0-5779 GCF_000691845.1 Merops nubicus
GGGCTGGTGGGTGAGCTTCCGTGTCTATATCTCTGGACGTGTTTTTAGGTATATTTTAACGTAATGATCTCTTCTGCAGTGCGTTCCCGAATCTTGAGCCCTCAGCGGCCCGCAATCCCTCTGCGACATAGCTCCGCGAGCGGTGTGTCGGTGAGGGCGGGTGGGGTTTATTTTATTTCTGCAATTACTAATCCCTCCCAAAACGTTCCAGACTTGCCTTGTGCAAGGAAACAAAAGCAATGCATGCGTGTTCGTAGCGTATCCTAGCTTTTATTTGGTATTGAATTAAATAGCAGAAATAACGCTACAGAAATTTGTCAGTGGGACTCTTTCACAGCTACATATTTTCACAAAGTTTCCTTTACTCTTGCACTTCGACAGGAAGCACTGATTCACAATGTTGTTTAAGATTTAACAGTTTTACCAACAGTAAAACTCGTCTCCTTTTCCTTTGCCAGATTAACTGTTGTTTTCTGATCAGGCGTTTGCTGAAAGATGTGAGTTATGCATCATCGTCTCTAGTTCAGAGACAGGTTTTGGTATATGGTCTCAGCTGTCTAGCAAGTCTTCTGCTATGTACGAGTTTACGTGTGGTTTCTAAAGCAAGCTTCTAGGGAAGAAATCTGCCGTAAATTTTATTATTTTTAAGTTTTATATATATATATCTTTCCACTACTGGCAGCACAATAACAGCTTGTCATTACTGAAACAGCATGTTCTTCATCTGCCCCCGACCAGGCAAATCAACATGCCACAGTAATGCAAGTAGGAGGAAGAGACCAGTTCCAGGGAGTCTGCTAAAAGTCTGTAACGACTTGCTAATGTTGCCTTTCCAGTAAAACATCAACGAAGCGTTGATAGTGGGCGACAGCAAAATGCTAAAGTACCTGTGGGCTATGTCTGAATTCTACTTTTGTGGAACTTTTTTTTCCCCTTTTAAACAGGACAATGTTTTGCATGTTTATGCTCTTGCAGACGATTTGAACTAAAATCTCACTAATTTTCTCTTGTAGTTAACCTACCTCTCTAAACGGAGTTCTAGGGACACTCTTAGGTTTTTGCTGCTGACTAACTTCTGTAAGTGCTCCGTTTTCTTGTTAAGCATCTTTTCTGCATGACTAGTGTATAGAGCTTTTAAAATTCTGTGTCTTAGGATAGTGAAAGTAGTCCTGGTTAAATTGGAAAAAGGGCATGTCTGCCTCCTATTTTTAACTTCAATGTTTTGCATGCCTTTCTGTTTTTCTAAGCTATCTGTTGTGTAGTTTTGGTGACGGTTTTTTGTTTGTTTTTTCCTAATGGCTTTTTTTGAGAAGATATGGCTGCTTCTTCTAAGCATTTTATAAGGTATCTTGTAATCATGACCAAACTGGGTTTTGATTCCTATTTACCAAAGAATATGCATGGCCTTGAGTATAGACTTTTAAGCAGAAATATCTTTCTAGGAAGTGAAGGTGAGGATTCAGGTTGTTCAGTGTTGTCCTAAACACGCCATGTAGATGCTGGTTTTTCCTCCCCACGCTTCTTAAGGAACCTTGTCATGGAATGCATAAGTTTTAAAGACTTTAAAAGTCTAGGTTTTTCATTTAAGTAACGTCAAGGTGGCAAATAGTGGTGTGGTTTTCATTTGGTATCTGTGCTGTGAGCATATTTCATCTGCTCCATGTGCCTTTTATGGAACCTGCTGTCTAAAGACTAATTGTGTTACTCCGTTCTTTTCCAGTCACAAGCATAACAATGGCCAACCTATGTGGTTTACACTTGGCATAAGGGAAGCTATCAAAGGCTGGGACAAAGGTTTGAAGGACATGTGTGTAGGAGAGAAGAGGAAGCTAACTATTCCACCAGCCCTTGCTTATGGAAAAGAAGGGAAAGGTAAAACATCTGAGGTCCTTACCTTACTTCAGTTGTCTTAAAACAGGAACTGATGGTAGCTGCCGTGCTGTATGTTCCAACTGTCTTTTCTGTTAGTGCTGTGCTCAACAGTGTCCTGCTTTCCCCTCCCTCCCCCTTGTCCCTCCACCCCACCCGCCATGTTCCTTTTTACCATCAAGCTGGAAGTGGTTGCTCAGGCAACACTTGGCTGTTTGGCTGTTTCGTCTGTGTTTTTGGTGATACTTCATGAATGTACATGTGCAAGCATCCGTTCTTGCTTGCAGGTTTCTTTTAGAACTCTAAGAAGCTCCTTGTAGGGCTGCCCGACCAGTTCTTAGCTGATACAGTGAAAAATTATTTCTTCATCTAGGGACACTTGATTCTTTCCCTCTTTTAGCTATTTTCAGTTTGGGCACTGGCCGCTGGTATCCACAGTAAGATATGCTGGTACATGGTCAGTCATACTGATGCCTATTGAAAATGTACTGAATTGTGTACAAGCAGATAAAAGCATTGTTTGTATTTTTTTTCCTCAACCTGTCTACTACTGGTGGTGTTTGGTTGGTGTTTTTTTGTGGGTTTGTGTTCTTTTTTGTTTTGGTTTGTTTTTTTTTTTGTGGGGTTTTGTTTTTTGTTTTGTTTTTTACACTTTCAAACATTCCCAGATTCCTGCTAAAGAAGGAATGGGAGGGCCAGGTCTGGAATTTGTAGTTAAATGACTGACAGCCTGAACGATGCAGGAAGGTTACTTTTTATTCTTTATGGGGTTTGGTTTAGTTAACTTTTTTTTTGAGACGTTATTAGGAATATTTTGTTGTGACAACAGTTGCTATTGCAAACGCCCTAAGGTAATGCAAGGTTTCAAAGCAGAAAGGATAAATGTCTTGGCATGCATAATCCTTCCTGCTACTGTCCTCTTCCATTAATCTGAGACTGTTTTAGGAATGAGGACTATTTGCATGTCTGTGTCTTCTGGCAAGCAGAGCATTGCATGAGCTATGGAACTCCATCGGAAGTAGTACTTGATCCATACCCTTCCTTCTTGAAAGTATTTTTTTAAAAGCTTTTCCTAGTAGGTTTGGGGTTCAAGAAGTAGTATTAGGAGTCATGTTTCTGGTAAATAGCAGGAAATGTGCAGTAGTCACAGGGCACAGCTGTAAATTCTTCCACAGAAAGGCATTAAATGCTGCAGTGCTCACGTAGTAATCATTGGGCTAATTGCCTTGATTAATATGCAAAGCAACTACAGTTGCTTTTCAAGGACTTGCTAGCCTCACCTCTGTGTTTAGTGCAGGAAGGCTGAACAAGTAAACCCTGCTAACTGCTGTAAGAAATTGATTGCTTTAGGAAAACTTTGAAGTATTTGACCATAATTATGTTGCTGTTTTCAAGTTATGCCCTTGAAGACAGAATTATTGCCTTTTCTTCGTGCTTTCCTCTGAATGCACGTAACTTCACAAGCCTCCCACCTTGCTTGCTGTCTGACTTGAAGGATGATTCAGATGCCTTTTTCTGTAACGCTTGGGAAAATTACCTGTGTTCCAAACTCTAAGCAGGCGCCTGTGCCCTGTATTTCCAGAAAGTCCTTCACATCTACTCATCCCAGTAATCTACAAGCCAGCGTCTGTTGCTGCAGCTCAGGATGTATATAACACCATAGCTCTAAAACAGTAGGTGTGGATTAGCTTGTTCCCTATCTTCTCGAGTCACAGGAATATTTTGGGGGGGATGCTGCCATCCAATACAGAAATACAGGTTGAGAAGTTGAATAGAACCAAACAAGGAGCAAAGCAGTGTGCTAAAAGGTCTTTGGCAGTAGCTTCAGCCATCAGCATGAAGGCCTGTCACATCACTGTGAAAGCCAGTGCCTGATGAACTGAAATACTTCAGGGGTGGTGGCATGGAGGGGTGGTCTGTGGCACTATTAGGAAATTATCAGTTCATTTTTGTGCATCAAAAATGACATGATGCCATCACGTCTTCTGAGCAGGCTTATATCCTCAGATTCTGCTGGGTGTTTGGAAGTAGCTCAGTGCCTCCCGCAGCAGTCCAGAGACAGCCATGGGATACTGACAGCACTGCTGCCCTTCTGTCTTTCTCTGCAAGAAGAGTTTTCTCAGTGGCAGAATAGCAGGTACAAGGTGCCCGTTGGCAGTGGAGAGGAATTTGGAGACTGAAGTATCTCAGGAGGACTGAACTCTCCCTTCTTGCTACCCTGTCCGGCAGTCCTGGCTGTATGTTTGTGCCGGTTTAGATGCAAACCGGCAGGAGAAATGAATTTAGAGATCATAGAATCATAGATCACAAGTCAGAGCTACGATTCACTAAAAGGATTAGAATATATACAGTGATACACGGTGGAAACTCTGCCTACAGCCCAGCACCCCGGGGCAGGAACAGCACGGTGCCCGTTAGCGCCTGTGCTGAGCACCGCGTGGTTCCCCTGGGTGCGAAGCAGAAGGAAAGGAAACCTCTCAGTCGGGATGATGGTCACAGTTCTGCTGAAGGAATGATGTCAGTCTGCCTGAGAGTGGCAGTCACAGTCCTGCTGGAGTTCTGCTCTCCCTCTGGATCCGATGAGCAGTCCCAAAACCCGAATGTTATATATCCCCAGGTTCAGTAGGAATGCCCAGTACCTCCCCCCAAGGGCCGGGAGTTTCACAATGGGTCGTTTAACTCTGCGAATGGTAGGATATTTTTGGATTCCCTGATGAGCTGGGCCATTGTCAGTGCAGCTGGGTCCGTGATGGTCCATTAGCAGAGAGGACTCCTCCCGCTGGGTGTGAAGGTGTTAACACCTCCCCGGATCTCTTTCCTTAGCTGTTGTAGCCTGGGGTGTGAGGTCTGTCCTGGGCAGCTGCTACCAATGATCTGTTAACAGCCCATTAGGGACTGACATAAAGGCTGTGGAATATAC
The DNA here is from genome assembly GCF_000691845.1 of Merops nubicus. NCBI lineage: Eukaryota > Metazoa > Chordata > Aves > Coraciiformes > Meropidae > Merops > Merops nubicus. The sequence continues at coordinate 4,790 of NW_008581604.1, forward strand.
AGTTTTTGGTTATGCCCACAGAATGAGAAACTGGTCCCAGCCCCTGTAACTATGACAATGTTGCAGTGGTGGACACCTGACTGGCTGTACAGGCTCCTTCACTGTCTTCTGCTTTATCTGGCTCTGGCCATGGAAAACAGATTCAAAAACATTGTCTGATAAACCTGTGATGATGATTGCTGAATACAAGCTCACATCAACACGTACTGGTCTCCAGCAAAACTAATTGCATCTCAAGTTGTGTATGTGCTGTAAGGGCTGCTCAGTGTCCGGGCTGCAGTCTGACATAGTGACAGCTGTCACTCTTACAGGTAGATGTCTTTGTTCATTCAAACTGCGGGATGCTTTCAAAGGAGTAGGATTGCTGAAATATTGCTCTGATGGACATGGCTTTTGTATGGCACTGAATATGTAGTTAACTTTTCTCCATGTTTACCGTTTTGGGCAGGAAAAATCCCACCTGAGAGCACACTGATTTTCAACATTGACCTTCTAGAAATTCGGAATGGACCAAGGTCTCATGAGTCATTCCAAGAGATGGATCTTAATGATGACTGGAAACTGTCCAAGCAAGAGGTGAGCAGGTTACTCCTCTTGTGAGGAAGCCTAACAGGATGGGATGGTGGACAAGCTTAACTTGATTCTGTTAGGGAAGTATCTAAACACAACTTGGATTTGGCTACTGTTGTGCACAGAGCAACTCTGCAAGCAGAGTACTGTATTTAAGAGTGCTTAAGGTAGTTATTTATTGGATGATGCACAGTATGGGTGACTAGGACCAGCGAGTTGTTAGCATTAACTATTGAACTGATATCTTACCATTAATGATAAGACAGCTAAAAAGTCATTGCTGGCCAGGTGGTCATTAGTCTTGTGGGGAAGGGTGAGTCTCTGTCTTTCTCCAGACATGACTTTCAGTGTTGTTGTCTTGAAGTTCTCTGCTTTTTTTGCTTTTGTTTTATGCCTTTTCACATTGGTACCTGTCCTGCT
>NW_008581604.1:5810-14787 GCF_000691845.1 Merops nubicus
TCCTAGCTTGACAATCAAGCTGCTGTCTGAGCTTTGCCTTTCTGGCATGGCTTCACCTCACATACTTTCTTACACCTTAACAATTTTTTTTCAGTAAAACAAAGCCAAGGATATATATCTATGCTGCATCACAATGAGCCTTGGATCCTTGAACTGATGGACATTCAAAAGCAGCTTTGATAGGCTGAGGTCATACAGACATATGACCCATGTGTGCTCCGCGCTTATGGGAGATTTGGATGAAGTAAAACATCTTAGAAATAAAACCAGTCTTCAGGGATTTTTGGAATTAGTCACTGATTTACTAATAATCTGGAATTAGAAATTCTTCTGCTGTGGGGCAGTCCTGTCTCATAGCACTCACTCTCTGCAGAACATATATTCAGTATTATTCACCTGCTGTTTGCCTCTTACTTTCAGTCTTCTGATTTTCTGATGTACATCCAAGTCATCCATGAAAATGTAGGATAAACCAGTGAGGTTTGTTTTGTTTTGTTGGGTTTTTTTTTTTTGTTTTTTTTTTTTTTTAATTTGGGGCTGGTACAGTTTGCTATGCCCAAAAGACTAATCTGTTGTACTGTGCATCAGACAGTGTTGGTGTGTCCAGTGTCAGTGTGTTAGAAATGTGAGCAATGACCCTAACAAATACCAGAATGTGAAATTAATAAAACAGACCTGAAGCAGGGCCCATTTATCTTGCTGCTAATGGTCCCCTGTTACAGTTCTTCTTATGCAAGTGCTATCTGTTCAACAGATGGGTATGTTGGTATTGATATTCTTGTTAAACTTTAAGCTCGGTAAAAATCTGATATTTGAAACACTGCTCACCATTAGTAACTAGCTTACTGTAACTAACTTCCACTAGTCTGTCTAAAGCTACTCTGTATCTTTGTCCTTCAAAATTTTGAGATGTCTAGAAAGAAACTTTTGTTAGTTTAGTTCCCATCAGAGCAGCAAACACAGAGGTTGTGGGCAGATTTCTGTAGAGTCTTTTGTCACTAAACTGGGCTGCAGAGTCAGTCAGAACAGCAGTGTTCTGTCAGTGGCATGGGAAGGAAGGTATCTGTTGCCTGGTACTACCATCCTCAATATAGTGGCCCCTTCTGATGCTCTAGTAATCAATTCTGTAATAAGCCTAAAAACATTAACTGTCACCTTTTGCCTAATAGGTGAAAATTTACTTGAAGAAAGAATTTGAAAAGCATGGAGCAGTGGTTAATGACACCCAGCATGATGCTTTGGTTGAAGACATATTTGATAAAGAAGATGAAGACAGTGATGGGTTTATATCTGCAAGGGAATTTACATACAAGCATGATGAGCTGTAGGAAAGGGTGACAACATTTTTTTGACACAAATGGCAGTGATTTAGACTGCCTGGTTCCCTTGTCATCTTAATTCTGTGTTTTGGAGTTGACAGCTGCTGTTGGCAAAGAAATGCTCCTTGTTTATATAAAAGAGAATTTCTGTTCGTTATGTAAAAATGTTTTAAAATATTTTAAAGTATGAAAATGTACTTCCTTTTATGCAGCAAAGACCTTGCACATCACTGATTTTTAAATTTTGTATTAACTTATTTTTCAGAAGTGGAAGAAACTTTGCTGTTATCATACATTGTAAAAATTAAAATCCCATTCAGTGCCTTACTCTGATTTATTTGTGTGTTAACATAACTTTCAGTTACTGTTATGTATAACTCTGAGCCTGTAGTTAAATTTCTTGACCTTCCTTTTTGTGTGTCACTGTTGGAAAAGCAGTGTGCTGACCTTGCTTTTTTTCTGCAGACATTTAAAAGATGGACTAGAAGGCATCAGAATCTCTTTGTACAGCTGAGAAACTGATACAAAGCTGAAGGAGAAGATGGACTGTCCTGTGCTGATTTTGCTCTTCTGAAGGGAGAGTGTTACCAGCCATGCCAATAATTTTCTGTATCTTTCTGTAAATTGCATGAACAAAGTAGAAATTAAATGTCATACTGTCAGCAACAGACTAGGAAATAATCTGCAACCTGGAAAAACAGCAAGTTGTGCTGCAGTGCAGAGGTGATATCCATTACATACATGCACACATCTGTTTTGCAACTCAGAGCTTGCATTCATGAAGAAAGAGCCTATCTTATAGAGTTTTGAGAGGGATCTTGAGCAAACAAGTCTGAAACTTTTCCTGTTTTCACAAGGGGAAGAGCTTGCTGACAGGATGATCAGTATGGCCTGAAGAATATTTTGCATTGGGTTAACTGCTTTGCCTGAGTTGCAAAACTTGTTTCATTGTTGCCTCTTTGCAGTATTTTCTCAAGTAGCATGGAAGTGATGTGAATTCTAAATAAAGTGACTTTTTAGAAAATAGAGGCAGGAGGTAAATGTTACAGTGCTGTATCTGTACAGAGATGGAAACAGTGAGTCTTTTGCTCCCCTTTATGTTTTTTTTTAACTGTTTCTGGAGAGGAAGGAACATTTTTCAATTGTCCATGGCCTCTTAAATGAGAGGGGAAGGTATCTTTGGGTAGGAACTAACCTGTATTTTGGCAGCACTAACATGTGTGTCTCTAAATACAGTATTTCACTTGAAAAATGTTGTTCCGGGCTACGTAGGGACACAAAGCAAACCCAGCTGTATGAAGTCGTGATTGCTGCATTGCACTAATCCTGAACTCTTGCCGAGTGAGGCTGTACATCCAATGTCCTCAGTGCAGTAGGTGAGCTAGATGTTTTCCCTGCCACCTAGTGTTGCAAGTAAGTAACAGAACCATATGGATATTACAGACTGTTGTCAACAGTGACTGTTTTGGGGGGAAAAAAAAAAAAGTATCAGTGAAGGTATACAGAGGTGAGGGTTTTGTCTGGTTGTTTTTCTTCTACCAGCATCTGGCATTTTGTGGTTGATGGCCCACGTGATATGGAATTGTGCCCACATTTTGTCTTCAGTAACCTTTAGGTCTTCTTCCTTGATGCCATCTAGTTTTCTTGAACCCAGTTATGTTTTTGCTTCCCTAACGTTCTATGGCAGTGAGTTTCATGTTAGAGTAGTGTAGGAAAATATTTCTTTTTGGTTTTAGGCTTGTTGCCTGTCCTGATTCTTGTGAGGAAATAGTAAATAACCATTACTCCTTTAGCTCTTCTTACCAGTCATGATTTTGAATACTGGTGGTTTGTTTGGGATGTTTGGTCTTTGGGTGGGTTTTGTGGTGTGTTTGTGGTTTTTTTTTGTGTTTTGGTTTTTTTGTTTGTTTGTTTGTGGTGGTGTTGTTTTTTTGTGTTTTGTTTTGGGTTTGTTTGTTTTTCTTATCACTTAGGAAAATTAAGCTTGCATGACTTCAGCTCTCCCACAGTTGTTCCCATGTTCTGTGCTGGGTGTTCTGATTTCCCTTGCAGCAACCAGAGCAGCTGGGGGCAGCTCATCACATGTATGTTGTTCATGTTTTATTGGGCTAGATGCCTTATCAAAGTTTCCTCTTTTTCCGTTGACTGTGTGGTGAGCCTGGGCAATTAGCATAGCCTAAGCCAAGGAGGGCTAATAGGATATGAAGCTGACCCTTAAGCCAGTCTCACCTAGGATGTGGGACCTGGCAGGTACCCAACCAACCAATAGGAAATTGTGTGTGTGTGTGCTGCTGGAAGAGCAGAACTGAGGCTTGCACATATGCATTATCTTCTGCTTGGACTTAAAGCATTTCATGAAAATAACTTTCAGTGAATGTGTAGTTAATTTGTTAATGCCAGGAGAGTATTAAAGCTGCAGGACCAAGATGCTTTATTTTATGTGTAGGCTTTATTTTATGTGTAGGCTTATGCCAGATGAGTGACTGAGCTTTGTTCCTAGTGCTTTTCTTGGTAGATGTATTAAATTTCTGAAATTGAACTGAAAAAAAAAAAAAATTCCAAAGTGCAGAATCAGCAGCCACTTGGACTTCATTACCATTTGCTGTCATTAAAGCCCGTCTGTGAGTGAAGGGATTTCTTCGGTAGAAATAGCACTGCCTGCCCTAACCTCCGCTGCATCCCGCTGCTAATCCCGAGGGCAGGCTGCGGCGGCGGCTCGGGGCAGCGGCCTGACCCCGGGGCGAGGAGCAGCATCGGAACTCCGGCGGCACTCGGGCGTGTGCAGCGCAAGGTGTACTCCCTCCTCACCGCGTGTTTCTGAAAGGCAGCACTGGAAAAAGTGGCGAGGGCTCAAACCAGCGCTCTCCTCCTGCAGCTTTAGCTGCCTTGCTGTTCTGCGGTTATATGGGAAAATACATACTGATGGGTTTTAAACCTGTGGCTTAACCCCAGCCCCAGCCGCTCACCCCCCTGGTGGCGGCGGAAGGAGAATCGGGCTTTGATTAGAAATTACTGCTTCAGCCATTTTCTGTATGGATTTTTATTCTTACAACAAACTTTAAATTCACAAATTCCCAAGGTCCATTAAAGAATATCCAGAACAGGTATGTTGATTTTGCTTTAAAATGCCTTGGCCTCATTATAGAGCTTTTGAAAAACAAAATCCATCACCCCCAAACCCTTTGTTTGTCTTCAACATTGAATTGGTTTTGGTAACAGGAAATAAACAAACAAAACCTGCTTATATTTCTATAATCCTGGATAATTTTAGCCTCTCTTGAAAGCTAATCATAATGCTTACATTCTGTGCCCTAGTTTTCTCCTGGCACAGAGGAAGAACAGGAAAAGCAACTCTGACAAAATAAAGATCTTTCTTCAGCTATCCTGCTTCTGTTTCTATGCTTGTGCTTCACTGCGTCAACAGTTTCACACAAGAAACAATTTAAAAGCTCAGTAGGAAGCCGTATAACTGTTTATACAGGAACAAGCACCTTTGTTATCAGCTCTCTCAGCCTAGAGGGGATTCAGATGGAGCCTCCTTCAAATTCCTTCCTTCAGAGGTTCTGCTTGAGAAGCAGGATGGTTCAGCTAGGGGTTGCACCTGGTTAGGAGCTGTGCAGTATTTCTGCCTCTTAGATTTTTTTTAAAAACAGGAGTTTGGTTTAGCTGAGAAATTTGCCATGAAGATAGAGAGTAGTTTGAAATGTCAGGTAAGTAATTTTGTGCAAGGTTTCTGAAGGCCATGCTCCTGATGAAGGGCTGGAGTTTGTCCTCGGGGATAGTGATATTTTTTCTTTCGTGTTCTGCTCATAAATGCTCTGCATTTTCATTAGATGAACAATGAACAAACCCACTTTTAAAATATTAGGATCTGACTGTGGAGATCTGGTAAAGACAGCTCTTCAGAACTCCCAAAATCACAAGTGTTTTCCTTTAAAAATAATCCGAGGCTGATGCTAACTACCATTAGGAGCTGCTCTTCATGTTAGATACAATGCTTCTAATTTTTAGGTTTGTGTTGTGACCTGCTTAAGGAGATTAAATGATGCAGGGTAATTGATTGCTCATCTGAGAGTCAGACTGAAAACATCAGATCAATCCTTGCCTCCTCATTTTATTGCCACTGAAATTTCTTTAAGGCAGCTGATATTTCCTCTTCTGCCTCTCGCCCTGAATAATGAACTAGGCAATATCTGTTTCTTTTGTGTGCTTGGCCTGCTGTCTCTTCTGGGAGTTAACAGCACAATTCAGCTCTAGTCTCTAATCCTCTGAGATGTTTTTAGAGAACAGGTTTTTGTTCCATAAATAGAGTGCAAAATATTTTTGGTGACCTCTGTGTCCACCTCTGCCTATGGAATCTATAGGGCTATAGCTAATGGACTAACCATAGCTTAAGGAAAATTATGACCTGCTGGATTTTACTCTTAGCAACACAGACCAGAATACTTAGAGGTAAAACTGGCAACATTCCTTCCTTTTAACAGCAGGTAAGAATGTATATCTGCATCCAGTATTTCAGCCCGTATGTGCCATCACATCCTCATTGCTATGGTCACTGTTGTTAGCTGGGTTAAAATGTGAGCTTAACGTGGTCACACAGACAGCATGATGTAGACTTGCACTATGAGATAATTCAGTGCTCTGCCTCCAAAACTCAGTCTGATGCAAAGTTCCTGGCTGTGGTGCTCATCTTGCAGCTGACAAATGAGCACAAACTGCAGTGGGAGGACATATAGAGCAGAAACAGCCAGCACTCCTATTCGTTTGGTATCAAGGCCTGTTGCTAACCAGCCAAGTCCATCTCACCATGGCATCCCTTGGGAGCAGCCACAGCCAGACTTTCATGCCGTGGTGGGGCTGTGTGAAGGCTGGTTGGTGAGGTGGGCCTTAGGACACCAGTTAATACGCTCTGCCAGACCTCTGCTGGCTTTGAACCTTCACATGTTGCTTCTTGAGCAGGTGGCAGCACAGGGATGTGCCAACACTTCTTGGAGAGGCACCAGCCGGGCTCCAGCTGTCACACCACTGCCTGCAGGTAAAGCTAAGGGCAGGCTTGGAGCAAACACCAGTGGCCCTTGCACTGAGGCAGAGAAAGGCAGGGTGACAGCTCTCCATACCATCCAGTTTTTCTTAGCTAATACTCACACCCAATATAAGGAAGTTTAAAAACTCCTGGGTCCTTTATCACTGACATTTCTTTATTAAAATATGTCCATAAGGAGTAACACCCAACCAGCACGTAATGTACAGTACAGTCTGAGCTTCGTTATTGTTCCCATCTCCTGTTAACTGCTATTTTCCAGTGGTATGTTGTGAACGAGGCCATTTATGTAAATGTAGGTTATTTTATGACAGAGAGAACTCAGTTTTGGAAATTTTAAGAAATATTTTTTCCTGTCCTTTTGGAAGTATAGGAGCTAAAACAGCTTATTTTATTTCAGTTTGAAGAATTTCTGTTATCAAAGGTCATTTTTCACCTACAGCTAAATGTACCACTTCCAAGGATAAGGAAAATTATTTAATCATCAAGGGGGTTCTTTGGAGTCAGGACTCCTTAAAGTCATATTAAAAAAAAAAAAAGTACTCAAGTTTTAAGTCTTTTCAAAAGCAGACTAAGGGAAGATGTTGCAGCAAACCTATCCAAAGCCTAGGAAGGACACAGGGCTGCTCACAGTCCCGGGTGTATAATAATGTGTACGGGAGGAGAAAAAAGCCTGCTGACACGGGCAGAACTTTCTGAGCGTGCTCAGCAGACCTGTCGCTGTGGTAACTGATGAGGCGGCCGCAGCCTGCCCTGAACGAGCGCTGGCTGCACTGCGCCGGGGGGCTGAGAAATCCCCGGGCCGGTTCTCTGTCCCCCGCATCCCTGTCCCATCTTTAAGTGCTGCGATTTCATGTGCAGCGATTTACACGTAGCTTATTCAGACATCACACACTAATATAAAATAAAAAGCTGCTTTGAGTCTGCAGACACTTTAGCAAACTCCTGTATCACTTGGCTAACACCAGAACTATGCTTCGTCTTATGTATTGATGTCCAAGGTGTTGGCATTTGATGAATGATGCGAAGCTGAGAAAAGCTATGCTTGAAGCGTATTATAATTTTAACCAGGATATCTACACAGCACATAATATATCTCATTTCTTGCAGAGGGAAGTGAGACACCCTTTCCAGGTCATTCTTCTGCTACAGGTGTTCCTGTATGGGCAGCATCGTAACAATGGAAGCACACATGAAGGTTAAACACAATAATTGAGTAAGGAAGTAATGGTTATCTCTGTTTTCTACTTCTTTGTTGTAGTTATTGGCAGATTTTCTTAGGATGACAGATGTCCTTCTTCCACTCGCCTTGACTATTTATTTTTACGAGTCTTAAGCTACTGTCAAGTGTTTTAGTGTCACTGTTACAGGTGCTGTTCTAACACACTAAAAAAGCTCCAGGTTCAGGGACTTTATAAACCAATAATAATAATAAATGTGTCTTGTGATACCTTTTCAAGTTATGAAAATAAGTATGCTGTCACAGGTGACTAAATTAAACCAAGAAAAATTGCAGAATTGATTAAAACAAAGCAAGAGACTAATGCTTTTTTGATAAATCATTACTCCTTTCTGAAGGGGCAATGGAGCAGCTTAGTTGTATGGCTCAGTGTTGTGCCCACTGGGTTTCTAGACACTGAGGGTAACTGCAGCGTGCCCGGAGTCCCTGTAGCACGATCTCTTCTGTCCCTGTGACACAGGCCAAGCAGCTCTGTTCTGTTATGCCACTTGTGCCACAGAGAAAGCAATCACCTTCTGTGATGTTTGGTATCTAAGCCTACAGTGCCTACAGTGACATCTTGGGTACAGCTGCTGCCATTTCCATGCATTAATCTTCACTGGTATAACTGGTTAAAGGGGCTGCAGATGGTATTCCTCTGATCTTTCTCATTTTGAACATTCACTGAGCCCAGCAGGTGACAACTTCACCTTACATTGGAATATTGCATCTGTCACCCTCTTTGTTATAGGTAAAGCCACCTTCAGTGTGGGAGAAGTACTCTCATCTCTCTGCTCTGGTCTCCTGACTGTCTGAAAAACCTAAAACACCCAAGTACTATTGATGCTTTTTGGTCTTTCAATTTTTTCTATAAAAACAGTTGAATTTATTGTCCTGTGGTGTACCTATTGTCTTAGGGTCTCGCAGGGTTTTTCAATGTTACCAACTCTTCTGTATGTAAGCATATTTTTGTCCCTATAACTCAATGGAAGAGGGGTCATTTCAGTTTAGTGGGGTGCCTTTATAGGTATAGGCTTAGAAATCCAACTTAGCAGCAACCAGGTATATTTGTCCTGTACAACCCCAGTTCATCTGATTTTTAGGTACTTACAAGAGTCGGTCAGAAGAAGAGTACTGTCTCAAGCTTGTCATCAGAAACTTGGACAATAAGGTACCCCAAAACCTAGGCTAACAACTTGACAAGGGTCTGCAGCGGCCTACCTAAGACACAGTTGCTGATCCCCAGAATGGAATGTGGTTCCTATGGACACAAAGAAGTAAACACCCCAGGGTAGAGGGCTGTGTGGCACAAGTGTGCTGTGCCACTCTCCGTTATCTGGGGGAGCCAGCGCTGCTGAGATAAACCGCATGGCTGCTGTCAAGGAAGATTGGTCACAA
>NW_008581605.1:0-338 GCF_000691845.1 Merops nubicus
AAGGTGGAGCGTGGGCATCCGCATGGGACAGTCCCGGTGCTCAATGCTCGGCAGCCCCTCCACCTGAAGTCGCACAGGCGCACTTCGAGCATGTGACATTTGCATGGCACCTGCGTGCACCTAAAAGAGCCTGTGCCAAACTAGAGAGGACCTGTGACGTCAGTACCCAGACCAGAACCTATTTATATTGGTGCAGACACTGACTGGGTCTCTTTTTCCTCACCTGCTCACCACGGTCTTGCCCGCTTATGGATCTCCCGCCTGCTTACCACCTCGCTTCTGCTCCACCACCAAAGCTGAGATGGCTCCAGCCCAACAGCAGGCTGCAAACCTGTGGT
>NW_008581605.1:392-717 GCF_000691845.1 Merops nubicus
TGCTTGTCTTGTCTATTTTTCTCTTCTTGTAATAAAAGCTGTGTTGGGTATATGCCTTTGGACCTCGTTTGGGTCTTAATCTCGCTCTTGGGTTTGTATCAAAACCTCCCCCTACATTGGACCAGGACACCCTGTTAAACAACATAATTTATTTATATTAACTACCAATCAGTGCAAAGTCATACTCCTGACTTCCCTTGTTTCTTTCTCCATCTGGAGAAAACTAAAGGATAGGGAGGGGGAGCACAAATGCTCCGTGGGGTCCCGCCCTGAGCACTTAAATGGAGACAGGGGCCTTCACCACTTGTCTGGGCAACCTATTCCA
>NW_008581606.1:0-4689 GCF_000691845.1 Merops nubicus
TTCGTGTTAGGCCTAGTCATTGGCAGAGTAGCAGGTTACACAAGGGCCCCGTTCTGCTGAGCAGGACCAAACAGCAGTGCCCCGTCCATGGGGTTCAACCAAGTCCTCAAATGCAAAAAAGTCTTGAAAAATCTATGTCAGACCTCAAAATGCAAGTCTTGCAGTGTCCTTGATTTCACCCCGTCCTTTTTTCTAGAGCTATTTCTTTTCTCTTTGATCTACTGAAGGGCATTGTGGTGGGAGCATGGTCTGTGTTTTGAGTGGGTATTTGCCACCTGTGGTCCTCCCTGAGGAGCAGCCTGCCTGGGCTCCTGTGCTGCTGGGTGATGGAGGGAGCAGGACCTTTCCTCCACTGGAAAGCATGGAGGCAAGAGTTCACCACTGCATCAAAAATGTGCCAAGCAGAGCAGGCTCCCCTCCACCTCCTCATCTTCCTACTCCTAGCCCTGTGAAAATGGAAAAGCTTGTTTTGACTCAGAGGCTCAGCAAGTTCTGACCAAGTTTTGCCATCTCATATTTCTTTTGTCCGTCCTCTTAAAACTTTTTTTTTTTTTTTGAAAACCTGTGTTTTATCTCTCCAGCTGTCTTCACAGTCTTTGCTACCTAAAAGCTTTAAGCTGTCAGGAGCTCCTATGCTTTTCCAGAGTGCTTGGCATGAAAATTGCCTCCATTGCTGGCACTTTGCAAAACTTTTGGCTCAGTTAAGGACTGAGGTAAAATCCTCTTGGAAAGTTCCAGGGCATGTGAATTGCTAAACATGAAGCAGATGGCAAGAACAAGGCTTCACATTGTCATCCTTCTTTCTGTCTTTGCTTCTGTAGGTCTCATAGCCTTCTTGCTGTCAGTCAATATTAAATGTCCTACCAATATTTAGGAAGAGCAGTGATGACTCCATATCCTCAGTCACGTGTGCAGTGAAGAAAACTATAATGCTTTTATAGTCTTCAATAATTTGGCAAAGCTCAAAGCTCTAATCTTCTTTTTCTTTTTCCTGTTCCAGCTATATTATCTCCCTTAAATATGAATAAATACAAAGACCTTAGTCTCACAGAAGATAACAGACAAGGGGGGCAGGGGAAGGAAGGAGAAAAATCATACCTTTTAGGTATTTTGTTTGGCACTGAGGAGATAGATTTTGTAGGTCTGTCTTTGAAGATGAAGCAGAAGCTAATTGGTGTGAAGAGCTGATGTAGTGAGACCAGACCCTTTCCTCTAGGGTGGACTGGCAGACTCAAATGTGGTCTCTGGCCAAACAGCAGTTTTCCAAAATTTAGCTTCAAGGGAACTCTGATAACTGCTTTAAAAGGACAGTTTTGGCTTTGCCACAGGGGAATTGGGGGCTACCTGGGCTCTTGATGCCCTGTCCTACAACACCTGTGTTCAGGTTAGGGCAAGGGAGCAATATGCTCAGCATCCTACACATGAGAGCCTCTGATGCCTTTACATTGAACAGAAATACTTGCTAAATACTGATACTGTGCAGTCAGGAGCAAACTTAAATGAAGTGTGATTTCACCTCCATCTCCACCAGTTAATGATGGTGTTGGTGGGCTCTGGGAGAGCCAACCTGTGGCTGATGACACTCGATGAGTAGAGATGCAGAGAGGTGGTGCAGGAGGATGCCTGTCTGGAGCTCCTGGCAGCATCAGGCCTAGTCAGGGTCTTTTGAAGAGCCAACAGTAGAAAACAGAGCGCTCAGGCAGTCACTTTGATGTGAGCACCCAGTTGGACTAATCATCCAGCAACCTACCTGTGGTGCAGAGCCTGCAGGAGAGAAGCATTAGCCCATAGAAATGAGGCAGCCACAGGGATATGTTTGTCTTGCTGGTGTCTTAATCCAGGTTTGGGAAGGCTGGCTGAGCTGAAAGCTGGTACTCCTGGAGATTGCTTCCCTGGTATTGTGGTGGCTGCTCTCTAATGGGAAACTTCTGTTTGTGTTGGCATATGAACAGGTGCCCGAGTGCTGTGTAGTTTTAAGACATGACACTGTCGTGTGCTCTTTCTCCTGCTGCTCTGCTGCATTTCATGTAGCACTGCTTGTCAGCATGCCTAGCGCTGGAAAATAACAAAACCAAATTACTCAGATGCGTTGAAAATAAGACAGAAAAATCTGTTAAAAAGAAAAAAAATCCTTCAATTATTAAGGTCTGAGACATGTTCACTTGTTACTGTTTGAACAGCAGCTATTAACCTTACTGTCCCTAACACTTATTCCTTCCCTACCTTTTTCTTCTGAATTTTGCAGCCCAGATGAATATTTGATGACCAGTTTTAATAAATGATTTCTTTTTCTTTTTGGAGGTGAGGCAAGGAGCATCAATGCTGATGCCCCTAGTTGTATTGAAGAGGTTGTAGATAATTAAGCACTTGCCAGGGTCTGGGCAGCTTCTTAATGTGTTTTTCTTAATTTTCTGGTGGATGAATGATGTTCTTTGAAGAGTGCTGTCATTGGGGAAATCAGAGATGTATTGAAGCACGCCCGTGTTGTCTGCACTGTCATGTTCAGTGCAAGTCTGGTGGTATTAATGGGGAAGCTTATAGGCAAAGCTAATTATGCATGTCAGATGCACTGACAAATGCTCTGTGCGCCCCTGTGTTGAACTTGTGAAAATTTGTGTCCTGAAAATCTCTTGGGACTTGATGTTTTTTTTCACAACAGCTCACCACGTTGCAAGGTGTAGGTGTTTTGTGTGCCATCTCTAATGTAAAAGACAAACATCCGTAACACAAAATCAGAGTGAAAAAACAGGACTACCATGGTGTGTGGAACTAAGCCGTGACCTTTTATAAGACAAGGGTGGGATTTGATTTGCCTAAGGAATTAACTTTGTGCAATGTATGAGTAACTTCCCCAGGTTCCTCTGAAGCCTTGTGCATTCACCCATTGCAGTGTTGCTTCTGAAGTGTTGGGAGTGCGATGCTGAAGAGCTCAGAGCTGTTAGTGAAAGGGAGACAGAGTGAACCCCATCCTCTTGCAAATGGAAAGGAATGGCTTCTGGTCACAGTCTGCTGCAAGGCTGGAGGAGAAACCCTCCTATTGACTCGGGGAGATTTACTGGAGGTTTCAGTGGGATCAGGTTCTCAGCTGTCCTTGCATTTCCTACCACACCACAGTTCTTGCTTCCCCTAAGTTAGTAGGGGTTTCAGAGACAAGTCCTCACAAACTCTGCTTATCTCTGCTTAACACCCATTGCCGTGAGACAAACTGCTTGCTGGTGCTCTCCAAATGCATGGATGACAATGACCGAATTTCTAGTAGCTGGCTCAGGGTGCAATCTCATCCCAATCAAAATTTCATCCTATTTTGATTAAGGAACACAATTTTTTTTCTTCAGAGCAATTTCCATGAGAGCATATACAGGCTGCTCATTACAAACAGAAAGATGCTGAAGCACAGTAACCTGCTCAGAGAGGACAATGCTGTTTAAAGCCCTGAGTTAATGAGAAGTCCACAGCACACATTTGATAAGCTTTGTCATTCTTTTGTCTGCAGATCATAGACCCTGCATTTTAATTTACTATACATAATGCTTTCTTAATGAGTTCCAGTGGACAGCCATTGAAACATGGCACTGCAGCTGCCAGAGTGATTATGAAAAAAAGGCACTTATTTGATTTACGTGATATTCTGTTATGGTAACTAATATTTGCAGACAGGATACAATAGAGGAAGAAAAAACCCCTCCATTTAGATTTTGGTATCTCAGGACTAAGGTGCTAAATCAATTTATTTTGCATGTACGTGGGCAAACTGCTAATTGAAAACTAATGGAATTATATTTGAGTCTGGAAAGTCTTGAGAGACTCCTATTTGCTTTGCACCACAAAGTTCAGGCAAACCCAGTAACGTTGCCAGGATTTTTACAGTGCAAATGGGCATTTTAATGTAGTATGCAGAAGCATTTCATAGAAGAGGTCTCTCATTTCTTCCTGAGTTTCAAAAGAGAAATAAAAATAACGAAAGCTTGGGAACAACAAAATCGTAACACTGTGGCAGAAGTGATGTGTTGCTGAATGTAAGATTTGTTCTGTAGGGAGTTCCTTCCTTGGCCTCCTTTCCTTTTCTTCAGCAGGGTCCTGTGAGCAAGCCTTTATCTGGAGCTCTCTGCATGTCTGTGTGCGCACTGCTCCCCTTTCTTACACATCCTTGCTAGCCACGCTGGTGTCTTCTCACACAGAGGCACGATTAAAAGGGTTTGTAGGGGGTTTCTATTGTTCTTCCTGTTATTCTTTGTACAGGGGTAGGAGCCAGGACACTGTTGTGTGCTGGGCAATAAAGAGGGTGCATTACTGTGCTGATAATTTAAATTGAGTTTGTATGTGGCAAGGGAACGTGTATTTTTATGGTGGGATGATGCTGTGAGACCCAAGTCTAGGACCAGGCTTACGTTCTGGTGCCTAATACAAGACATGAGCTGCTGGAAAAAAATAAATACGTGAATCAAGGCTGAGTTAAGTTTTGTATGATGTCAAGTTCTTGCATTTTCTAAGTTAGACTGCTTGGCTTTGCAGTCTTATAATTCTTAGTGGCATTATTATTACTGTTGTTATTATTATTATTCCTCTGTGTGTTTGGAGAGCCCTGCAGGGCTGCTCAGAGGTAAGACTTGCCTCTGGACTTTGAGGACACTTGCAGGCACTCTGAAGTGGTGAGACTGAGATTTCTGGATTCCAGTCCCAAGCGTAGGG
>NW_008581606.1:4720-11854 GCF_000691845.1 Merops nubicus
AAACCTTCACCTTTCATTGTCCCAACCTCCTTTGTCTGCCCTAGTCCATCTCTGTCTGCCCAGTCTGGTGCTGCCAAGTTTTCCCTTTCCTGATCAAGCACTGGAACAGGTTACCCAGGATAGTGGACCACCATCCCTGGAGGTATTTTAAAAACACATAGAGATGGTGCTTAGGGACATGATTCAGTGGTGGACTTGGCAGTGTTAGGTTTGCGATTGGACTCTGATCTTTAAAGTCTTTTCCAGCTTAAATGGTTCTACGATGCCATGATCATACACCACTTGGTACACTGTATAGAAATACTGCTGTCCCCTCGCACAGTGACCAGTAGTGGCACAGCTGGAGCAGCAGTTACAGGGACATCTCACCCTGGGTCTGCAGCTCAGGCACCAAGAGTGTCCTGACTAGTGAAACACAAAGGCATCTCTCTCTACTCATCTGATGAAAATGGAGATTTTCCTCACCAAATTTACAAAACAAAGCGTTCCATCCAGAAAAATAGTAACTGGGTTTGCTTTGGCTTAAAATAAAGAGTGATAATAATTAATTTGCTGTGATGCAGCTCTCCAGGATGAAGGTTTAAATACTGAAACCTTTAAGTTTGGCAGAGTGCAGAGGAGCAGAGTCCCCCAGCCAGAAGCGCATACAGTAACCATGAAGGGACTTGAAGTGCACACTCCCTCTCTGCAGGGTGTGAGCAAATGCAGACCTCTGTGTGTGCATCCTGTGAGGCTGAGTCATCAGTATTACCATTTTGCCAGGACACCAAGACTCTGAAAAAATTAGAAAAGCATGTAAAAATACACCCATCGCTAGATCAAAAGGATGTGGCATCGGGGGAGCTGCAGCAGGCAACAGTGATGCTCACAACTGTGCAGTGGCTTTTGTGCAAGAGATTAAAGGGATGGGGACTGGGGACTGCAGGTTGTAGACAGAGAACACAGGGTGGAAGTGCCAAAGGTGGCATTAATCAAGTGGCAAAAAGAGAAGGTAGAAAGTACTAATTTCCTTGAGTGTACTAGCAAGTTCAGTTCTGCCTGCTATGGACCAAAATGGGCTCAGAAAAAGGCCAAAGAAAGTTATAGATGAAAAGCCTTTTGAGAACTATTACTTACCAAGAAACAATTATTTCTTGTGGCTCAGGAATCCTCTAATTTGAGGTTGCCAGAAGCTGGTAAGGTCTACCTGGAGAGGCCTCTGTGTACTCACGCCATAACCTTACATCTGGCTTCAAGTAGCAGCAAAAATGAACTCACAGGCTGGTTCAGTCCAGCCCTCCTTGTGCCTGTTGTTTTGCTGAGCTTTTAAATTAGTCCTTTGTAATATTTTTAGAAGTTTTTGAGGTGACTTTTCTTTAATATAGCTGTAATTAAAACTCAGAATTCTTCAAAACTGTCATTTGCAAGTAGGTTAGTTTGCACTTACTTGTCTTGAAGGCTTTATTTCTTTTTTTCATTTCTTATTTGTAGGCTTACTTACCATCTGCCTTTCCTTGGCAAAGCAAAGGAGCGGAAGATAAAATTTGTAAGATATTATTGGGCTAATATTAATCATTTTTCTCACATGAGGTGAGTCACTCTCAATTACCCGTGACCATGTTTCTTAGTCCTCTTCATGGTCTTTTGTGGTAGACTTCCGAGCTCAGAAAACCTTTCCAGTAAAAAAATCCCAAATAAAAGACTCATGCTGCATCAGAGGGTGCTAGGATACCTTAAAACTGTGTGTGGGCAGCAGGGAGTGACTTGCAGTGCAGCAGTTGGGTTTTGCACACTTCTTGGGAAATCATGGGGTGAGCCTAGCTGAGACGCAGGGATGATGCTCAGCCTGGGGGATGGCTGATCAGGTTGGACTTTCATCCCTGCTACTCTGTCACACCAGGTTATCAGTGAGACAGGGCAAAACACTTGCATATAGTACATGCTGACTTCACCAGATGCAAATGTTTATTGTAATTTCAGTATCACAAGTCTCCGTAGTCAATGACCCTGTTAATTCATACATGCTGTGTTTGTCGAGCTATAAACATAGATAAAGCTGCAAATTTCCTGGGTTTGCAAAGACTTTTTAATAAAAAGGTTAAAAAAATACACAGCTCCTACATCTGAAAAGCAGTTCTACTTTTGGTCCAGCTCCTTGAGTTTCTTTCTCTCTAGCTAAATGGACACTAAATGAGCAGTGGCACCTTCCCTCTTCTGTGAAGCGAGACCAGAGGAAAATGCTGCCTCTAAGGTCAACGTGGTCCCTTGGATTAATGGCTGTGCCCAGCAGCTAGCAATGGCCAACCCCCCCTTTTTTTTTATAATCTATAAGACATTTGCATTTGAATCTAAGTTATGAAAAGAAAAAAGAAAAGATGCTTTTTTCCTTTGTTGTTGGTTGGTCCAGGCCTTCTGCCATGAGTTTTTTTCTGACTTTAATACAAACTGTTCTTTTTATAGCTTTCACTTCGCAGTGCTTGCTTTGTTTTCTCTGCATGTGTGTGCACACCTGTGCTTTTAAAAGCTTGCAGATGTTTTTTCCTCATTTTATTGTTTTTTTAAGATTTTTTTTGTTGTTGTTTTGGTTTGTATTTTGGCTAAAATGTAAGGCCTGCAGGAGCAGGAGTCTATTGCTTAGCCCAAGGAAGGGGGAGATGGACCTTTGGAAGCAGATGTCAGAATGAAGAGTTTCAGTAGCAGAGGATAAGAAAACAAATGCCATACACTATTAAAGTTTTATGAAATGAGAGGCTTGTATAATCATTATATTTGCAGCTTAAAATGAAGGAACTTGCCATAAGAATAAATTTACCTTTGTTTTCCTTCGTCCTTCTCTGTTGACAGTTATTGTTATAGGATGCAACACTGAGTATCTGTTAATGTTTTTCTCTTTTTGAGGTCAACTAAAGCAGTTGACAGCAGCCCACTTTTCCTTTGCTTTCCCATGCATTTCATACCGACTGGACACTGCAGCCTGCCAAGTTGTTTGGTGATTAGGAATCAAACAGGATAATAAAGTTTACAAGCGTGAAGGCCAGTAGCACACAGTATGGTATTGGGTGTGTGGAAACGTCTTGGTCTCTTTGGCTCAAGCTGTAACAGCTGTTCAAGCTCATTTATTATTTCTCTACACCTATACTGGACCCATATTTTGACTAGTTTTATGTTTTTGAGATCTGAATGTTTAACTTTTGGGTTGGATGATACCTTAATGAAATAATTGGCATTTGACTGACAGCAGAAGGAAACAAGAGGAAAAAAAATAATCAGTGACTTCTCACATGGTCCACAAGACCTTGACAAGGATTTTTGTACCCCTACCTGAGTCAGAAGAGCTGGTAAGCAAACAGAACAAACACTGGAGTTGTGGGAGTAATGGAGACTGCTTTTCAGTGAAAAATCTTAAAACTGTGAAGTTTATTTTGCTTAGTTTGTCAAAATAGCTGAAGTAGTGATTGGTGAACATGGTAAAAGCATTCACCCAGAGATAGTGCCAGGTGCTGTGAGGATCTTGACTGCAGCAGAGAAAGAGGGAAGAGAAAGAAGCAACAGAGAGGAGGTTGCAGCCAAATATCTTGAGATTGGATATCAGAATCTGAGCCACTACTGGAACAGCCTATGCCCCATATCCTTGTGTCTTCGGGAAAATAAGCCTCAGTGGAATATATAAGCTGCATAGCTCTGGTTTTGAAGTTTAGTCAAGGATCTGATGAGTGAAATGATGTTGTCTGTTATATGAGAGGTCAGGTCAGATTAGATGATCTAAGGGTCCTATTTGACCTTGGACGCTATTATTATGTGCCATTATCCTTTTCAGATATGTATAGTCCACATCTGTTACATATAGTTCCTGGTTATGATACTGTTTGACTGGAGAAAAAAATGTCAAAATTAATAAGTAGAATCTGAGTTTTATGTCTTTGTACCAGATTTCTTTGGGGAAATATCCTGTGGTCTTTTATTTTTAATCTAGATACAGACTCTGGCTTTGGTGATCTGTCTTGCTGCCAGATAAAGTTTGTTGAAAGGAACATAGTGATTAATGGCAAGGACATGTTAAAATTCTTCTGAGATGGGCTAGGATTATTATTTTCATTCTTTGAGTTTTACCATGTAATGCCTGCTGTCAGAAGATAAGCACTATGTGACTTAATCAGCACTTGAGGAGAGACCATTAGTGACAAATCCAGGTACTACTGGCAGTTGTGTAGGTGACTGAATAAATAGTGTTCTTCTTTCTGTACCAGCATATTACACAAATATCATGGTGTTGGGTTGCTAGAAGTAGAATAAGTTTTTGCAAGGTGTTGTATATTAGGCAGAGAGCAAATCTACATAGGAAGCAGATGGCAGAAGTAGGAACAGTACAGTCCTGGTTTTCAGAGGAGGAAATTTGTTTGGACACTGTCAAACCTTTGAAGTGAGGTGGGGACTTAGCAAAGCAAAATAGACATGATACATTTAAAGGTGATTCATCTTCAAATAAAGGTTTCCTAAGGGTCATGGAACCATTGAACTTTATTCTCATTCTGAAAAGGGATAATTTAAAATGTATTCCAAAATTAAAGTTTATTAGAATGCAGATAAAGATTGGAGTATGTGAAAATAATTTAGGGCTGGGCATATTACAGGGATATTGCAATTATTCCAAAATAAACTTAATAATTGCAGTGTATCTAGAGTTAAGGTTAACCTTAAAAGAAATCAAACATGTTAAGGAATAGAACAGCACAATCAGTTCACCCAAAGAATCTTGACTCTGTTCCGTACTGAGGTCGTGTAATATCTATATAATTATGGTGAGTGAATAATAGAGTTTTATTCTTTTTAAAGTCCTGGAACAGATTAAATTGGTCTTTTAAATGATGTTTTCCTCTGAAGTTATGCCTGCAGGATGAATGTATAGCTAGAGCAGGGTCTAAGGAAGGTTGCTACCATGCATTTTCAATTGATTTTGACTCATAAAAAGATAAATTACCCTATTTGTGAGTTCTCAAAAAATACTGTCTGAACTGTCTGTTGTACGGGGAAGATGTTATATTGTGTATAGTTTAGGCTTTACTTTAGGTATAGGACTCAAATTGGTCTTCAGGGAAACCAAGTGGCACATTAAAGTGAAGGATGTGTAAAATGTTATAATTTGATGTTAAAAAGGACTCGTGGAAACTTTGAACCTGAGCTAAATGTTATGGGCAGAATTACCAAGGGAATGGAATGAAGATAGATCTTTGCCCAAATGTGATACTGAATTGAATCCCACAATGGGGCTCAAAAGGGAGAATGTAGAAAGAAGAGCTGGGTCAAGAAGTGACCAGAGAAATTCAGTGATTTGCTCCTGTTCTGAATAGAAACCCAAGCACACCTGATGCAAAGCGATGGCTCACACAGGAGTGTGATGGCAATTGAAGGTGAAGGATCTCTTTTGAATATGAATGATTGAGGGTTTTGAGTGGGTAAGAAAGCCTGGGTATTAGTGAGACCATACTGGAAGAAGCCATGAGAAACACCTCCTCAATTGTAGTCAAGGGAGTATCCTGAAAAGGGACTTTCTCATGTTCTGTAGCATGTGCAAGTCCATGCGCCTGGTGGACTCTGAGGTCTGTGAGCTGTGGTAGTGGCCCAGATGACCAGGACATTGGTGAAACTGCTGTGGAAAATGCAGGTCTAATGATACATCAAAAGCTCGTCATGTGCCAGGCCATATGAAAAATGAATGTCTCACTGGTGGGGCTTTCACTGGAGCTGTCGCTGGAAATAGAGCACCTTTCCTTGGGATAAGGGGGGTTTGGGTTTGATGTAAGGCTGCTTTAGTAGGCTTAGAGGCAACAAGACGCTTCACAACCCTCCTGTAAGAGCAGCAACAGCACAGGACGCCAAGTCCACCATATGTTCATGTTTAATAGCAGTTT
The DNA here is from genome assembly GCF_000691845.1 of Merops nubicus. Lineage (NCBI taxonomy): Eukaryota > Metazoa > Chordata > Aves > Coraciiformes > Meropidae > Merops > Merops nubicus. The sequence continues at coordinate 10,609 of NW_008581606.1, forward strand.
ATAAGTCTGTGAATTTTGCCTACGGGATGTCTGAAGACTCAGGGGTCATGTAAATTGAAACAATGCAAAGTTTATTGTGCATTTAACTTAATTTAAATACCTAGAAACAAGCACAGGGGGATTCTTACCAGTTGCAGTTATTGGTTTTAATAAATACTGTTGTAATTGAATGTGATTTAATAAAACCAGTTTATTTTCAGCCTTTTGGAGTGGGAGTGTGACTCCCTGAGGGGAAGACAGCAGAAGGGGGTTAATCAGAATAACTTTTATTTGAACTCCGACAGTATTACTGAGCCACTCTGAGAAGCAGGTGGGCATCCCATTTCATTCACACCGACTACAAACTGGGTGTTTCATCTTGGTGGTGGTAAAAAGGTCTGCACTGAGATTGCTGCGTCACTCCACAAGTGCCCTGTGAAATGACCAGTGCGGGGAGGGAGGAGGCTACTTCACTTAACCAGTATGGTAATCTTTTTCATAGGAGTTAACTGAAGAGGGTGGTGACTCTACCAGTTGTCCCTACTGGCTTTCAGAGCTCAGGAGAAGCTGCTCATGGGGCTGTGTGTCCATGACTTTGCCCATCGGTCACCTTCTTTCACTTTATTCAACTGAATACAGTCTTTGATCTGCTGTGATCTAATGTGATCTCATCTGACATAATCTGTTTATGTTCAAAATCCCTTTAGAAGTTAGTGGCAAGGTTATTATTAATTTCAGTAAACCTAAGATTTCACCCAGTATAGATATCTGTGCACCTAAACACATGCAGAGCCACCATTTCTGTGCAAATCACAGTCACAGTAATCCTGCTGCATTTCAGTAGATGCAAAAATTAACATAGTTAAAATTTCTCTTCCTATTTATGGATTCCCAGGCAGATTACAAACCTGGAGATATGTGTGTGATTCCCATGTGTTGTTTTAATAGCAAATTCCCTAAAGCCATGCTCAGATTCAGCAAATCTGTATTGCATTACTTTTACCCAGCTTGTTTTATTGAAAACACCTGGATGAAGCTTGCAGTTATCTGGCACCAATTTGATATTCAGCATCCTTAAAAATACCCACTTATTTATATAGTATTTTGGCATCAGAATAAATGCTTTCAGCATTCACTGCTGAGGAAATCAGTTTTTAAGGCATGATTCAAAGGTCACTAATAAAGTTTGGCTCATAGAGATGCCACCAAATAAGTGAAAGGGTTCTGTGACACAGCATTTGAGATGTCATTTACCTGGACCTGAGCA
>NW_008581607.1:0-21068 GCF_000691845.1 Merops nubicus
CCAGCCCGCGGGAAGGGCAGCGGGGGAGGTGGGGCTCTGAAGTGAAGGGTTTCCTCTGTATCCGTACAGTGACCTGCTCTGACTTACAAAGCACAGCTCCATCAGAAAATGCATGTCCTGGTGAAAATACAGGTACCTAAATACAAGTCATAACAAGGTGCATCTTCAGCCAGGGTGCGAAACTTCTGACTAGAAGATGCAGATATTTTCTTACGTTCTTCTTTTTGTTTTCTTCGATGTTGTTTGGTTCAGGTTGGGTTTTTTTATATTAATTCTAGGCAATACACTTGCCAGTCTGTTCCTACTGTCCTCATCTGCTGATTTGAGATCCAGGTGCTTGATGCAGTCAAGTGGTTACTCTCGGCTTTCGATAGCGAGGTTTTTTTTCTGTTTGATGATTTATTTTTTTTTAAATTAATATTCCCCAAACTGTGTCTTGTGCCTGTGTCTGTATGATTGCATTCCATGATGCTTACTGAGAGCTCTTGCTGCATTACAGGACAGCAGAACTGTATTCACAGGCTGAACACAAATGCAGCACTTAAGGTCAATCTCTCTTTTTAATAAGCAATACGTAAGTGCCTTGAAACTTGTATCTTTTTTTTTTTTCCCCCTGTTTATTTTTGGTTTGCTTTTCAGGTTTCCACTAGTTCTTTAGGATTCTTTAGCATCTGCCCAGTTTTTAATGCTGTAATGATTTTTAAAAAGCATATCTGTAGCTTGCCCTAGAGGAAATCTTTCTTTTATAACACTAACTGTTAATTCTAAGCTCCATTATTACATTTGAATCATGTAATTTTGCTGGATAAAGACAGCATTCATAAGTCAGAAATCACTCCATCCTGCCAAAGGTTGTCATTGGTATCTATTATAAAATTAATCAAATAAAATGCTGTCAGTATTTCCTATATTTTTGGCACTTTATTAACGGCTTAGCTCCTTTTGTTCTTTCATATTTAATGATCTGTGTTGAATGTGGATTAGCCTGCTGAGATGCTGTTGGGGTGACCCAGGCTGTCCTGCCAGGAGTCACTTTGGGTTCCTTAGTGACCCCCTTGTTTAAGGGCAGGGGCAGATGAACACCCTCAGACTGAGCTCATAGAGTTGAAGTGATGTTCCCAGCTGTTCAGTCCTGGGTTTTGGCCAAGGTTGCAGCTGCTTTTCTGTTTCAGTGGAAAATAAATGGATTAGCTTGAACTACTGCTGAGATTCTCTTGTTGGAGATGAGTTACCTACTGGCTTCCCAAACTGGCAGAGACCTCCCTGGTTTAGAGACTGAGCTTCAGCAGCTCAGTGAGATTTTAGCTCTGTTTCCGACCAAGCGCGGCATTTGGAAGTGACGCTTTTAGGAAAACAGGCATTAGGATAACTTCTTTAGTTAATTTAAAGAAAGGGATTGAAATGTGGAGGAAGAGAAATGCCAACATAGTAGCGTGGTGGCTTTTTGCCCTCTGGTGTCCCTGATGACACGGGGAGGCAGCAGGCTCTACTCGGCCCAGCCCCAGCCCTCGCTCCCAGCGGCTCTTCCTGGCAGGTACCAGCACGGGCAGTTCTCAGGAGCTCTGTAATGCCAGACGATGGTTTTTCCTTTGGTCCTTTGAAAGCAATTTTATTTTCTCTTTCTGTTTCCAGTTCCATGCTCTTACTAAAGCTGTGGATGAAGAGCCCAGGCTATTTTAACCCTTATAAATACCCTTATACTGCAGTTTTAAAATTGTCGATTTTTCTCTGTGGATGGTTAGGGAAGGAAAGAAGTGTGGTGCTTTGCTGAAAGCAAGGGCAGGATGGCCCCTGGCAGAGGGGTCCTGCAGTGGGATCATCAATACACTTCCATTTTTGAGGATACACGTTTCAGGCAATAGAATTGCACAAGTTTATTGGCAGAAATGCATTTAATTAAAATTGCTGTTGATGCCATAAAATTTGACCATTCTATTTATTCAGTCTGTGAAATGCCTATAAATAGAGTCACTCTTTAAAGAAACCTGTATTGGTGCACTGTGCCCATATCATGGATTAGTGAGTCCTTTAGTAATAAACTCCTTGCGGTAATAGGAAAGATCTATCTTATAATTAAAAAGGAAAAAATATATGTGCCTTTCTCATTAGGTAAAAGATCTTTGCATTATTTCTATGTAACTTGTTCATGTGGGAATGGTGTAGAGAGGGGGGTTCATGAACACGACAGAATTCTATGCAATAGTCTGATCCAATTACTTAAAAGTTGCTATTTTTCAGCCCTTCAAAGGGAGAAGTAGTAAATTAGAGAAGTGCATCATTCTGCTAGTAACAAACTACAAAGCTGATAAATTCACAGAAAATAGGACTGAGGGAAACCTCACAAAATAATGTCATGAAATAAGGGGAAATGCCAATGGTGATGGCAGTTCCCACTAGCACAGCTGTCATGAGAAGTCTGTCACTTCCCATCTTAAAAATATTAATTTCAAGTATTCTTTAACTTACATGAAATAAAAGTGCTCCTGGCAAAGCCAGGGCAGGTTGGAAACAGAAAAAAAAAGAATTAAAAAAAATTTGACCATATATAAATTATGAGAATACACCAAAAAAAAAAAAAAAGTAATTGGTTTTGGACACTTCTTTGCACTTGAGTCCAAAAATAGTTTATTTAAACAGAACTGTCTCAGTGATGGGGACCAGTGCCTTTCGCAGGGCTGAGAAGAGATCAGAGATCTCAGTGGCTTGCTGTAGACCACAAGTGACGTGGTGAGGTTGTTCAGATGCAGATGGAGGGCACTGCTTTGGCCTGATTGGTGTCTCTCTCTGAAGACGGAGTTTCTGAAATGGGCTTTTCTTTGTTCTCCACCCAGCACACGTGCCCTGGGCCCTTCTCTGTCTTACAGCCACTGCGTGTGGCTGAGCTGCGAGCGTTTCTTGAGGGTGCTCAGAGATACAGGAGGAGAAGTTGGTTCCTAGGTGGGGGCCAGATTTAACACTCGTGAGAACCAAACCAGGTCTTTCCCATGAGTGAGTGGCAGGTTTGACCCTGATGAGGCAAGCTGCTTCTAGCCTCATATTCCTAAATTCAACCCACAGAGATGAACCTGCTGCAGAGCGGGGTTCAGATCCCCCATATGTTGGCCCGTGCTTTCCCCTGGTGCTTTCTGCTGTGGTCACTCTGTGAACACCATTTTTCTCCCTTTGTGTTGCAGATATAACCAGTTGATTAAAATTAATAATAATTTTAAAAGTCAGTACAAACAAAACAGTTTTTATCCCAGCAGTTTAAAATCTTGCCAGATGTTTTTTAATTGCAAGGAGAAGCACTGGCATGGAGAGTGTGAGATCTGAATTTCTTGTCTGGCTCAACCTTCTTAGTTTGAAAAGTGACATAGCAGTCCCCATCTCCTTCCCTTAGGTATCTGAGCTCTGAAATGTAGAAATACTATTTCACCAATTTGTTCTTTCCTCCCCGTCTCTTTTATGGGATATATTGACTATGCCGTATATAAAATATAGTTGATAATGAACTTCATAGCAAGAAGATCCCTGTATGCTGTGCCTAGGCACTGATTTGTTCTCCAGGACCAGGTCATGTACTATACCCTACCCTGTTAATATGCAAGAAAAAAAATTGTTTTAATGATCTAAAGGCGAAATTTATCCTTTTGGAGGAGGTTAGTGTTAGGCCTGTGCACTGAAGTTTTCAAAAAGCCTTAAAAACAGGTATGTGAGTGGTGCCATCTCTCTCCTCAGGGATGATTTCCCCCCAGCAAAGTGGGACTGTGGCATATTTAATATAAGTTATTAGCTGTAAGGTTGTTTTCCAGTTGAAGAAATTCATTCATTGAGCTTTATTAGTCAGCTTTCTGACTGGCATCTCTGGTACTGCCAGGGACTGGTGGAGGCTTTTCCCAAAACCTGGACACTCGATGTCAAACCCAGAGCCCTTGGCAGTCTGTGAAGTCAGCATCTCTGCAGCTATCCTGTCAATGGAGAAAAACTGATCTCATCCCTGGGCCTGATCTTCACTGCTATTCACAAACATGTTCTGGCACTAAAGTGCATTAAAAGCAAATGCCTCCTTTTAAAAAATTAATAAGATTCTTGTAGTTTTCCTTGTCCAGCTATTCCATGAAGGACAATTGCTGCCATTTTTCAAGCTCACTTGTCTCACGGTGATGTTGGTAGATTTTTGCCACAGTTCTGTCAGTTTTTTATCATTAAAACTGTTAGGTTAAGTAGTATGATTCCCATTTCTTTATACTTTGAAACGGCCAAGTGCAGAGAATGACTGAATTCTGAACCAGAACAAAATAGTGCAGGAAACAGTGCAGCAAAAGTAGATTCCTGACGTCCCCGTGATGTCACATCTTTGACTTTTCATCTGAATTTTAGAGATATTTGTACTACGTAGTAACAGTCTTCATCCCAAGATCCTTGGAAATGCAGAGTCCTGCCAGGAATTTCCTGTTGATATGGTGACATACCTGCTTTTTGCATAGTAACTCCATAGTTCTGTGGCAATGTTCATAATCTCTCTCGATAACAAGAATAAGGTTAAGCTGCAGTATCCTCCTCTGTCAATGCGGGTATTTAATATGCATTTTTAGGAGTTGTTAAATGTGTGTAAGTGTGTGATTCCAGTATGGAAAAGCCCCTCTGTCTGTGTAGGATTTCTGTGCTTGGTCTTAAAGGTGCAGTAGAATTGCTGCAGCCGAATTTGTGAAATCTTTTGGGGCATAGGTGAGTGAGGACTTAAAACCAGTATGTATTTTAATGTGTAGAGGTTGCCTTTTTCCCACTCGTCAGATAAGTTCCCTGCTGTACAGAGGGGATTAGACTTCTGAGAGATCAGATTGTTTGAGAGATGCGGGTTGAGCTAACGAGGCAGGGGAAGATCATGTTCAGAATACATAAAAATAATTCCAAGGGTCTGAGGTGTGCAAAAGCCAAGTAATTTGAAAGGAAGGGTCAAACCTCATCTGCAACATCCTCTAACAGTTGGTCTGCAGGTTTTGCTTCAGTACAGCCTATGGGAAGTCAATGTGCCAGATAGTTGCACGTGTGAAACACGTACGGCAGGAGGGTGAACAGTAAAGACATATTTAGAACAGTCACAAAACCAGCAGATCAGTAAATTAAGCCAAGTATCAAATTGAAGCAAGCAGCTTATTCTTGCTCTCCCCAAGCTGAAAATTCAAGGGTTAGGAATGAGATAGAAGTTCTCTGTTGCACCATTCCTCTTAGAAGGCCAATGTCTGTGTTTTGGAGGGGAGAATTAAAACTTGGTGCTTGACTTGCTCTCAAGTACAATCTTATCTCCAGGTAACTGCAAAGATATTTCCTACAGTCTGTCTTTCAATCAGGCTTCTCTGGCTTTTGTTACCTTACGTTAGACCCTTAGTGCTATTTTGATGTATTATTTATATGTGGGTAAATTATTACTAGCTTTAAAAGTGTTTCCAAAGTACCTGGTTACCTCCGGATGCTGGTGCAGGCTGTGCAGGGAGTACTTGAGTGTCTGGTTCTGAGGAGGTGTGTGGGGAACAAGCAAGGTCACATCTGCATCATACTTTTCCTTGATCAGGGCTTCCATTTCCTTCTCGCCTCCTCTAGAGAGACAGAGATCATGGCTCATTTACTTTCTACAGCAGAAAGATTTTAGTTTGGCTTGAAGTTTATTTTCATCAACAGGCATGTCATCAAAATCCTGTTGTTACCACATTTTCCATTAAGTTTTTAGGTTTTGCTACTTCCCTAAAATTTACTATTTAATGAACTTTCTGTACTTGGAAAGCTATGTGCCTTATTTCCTAATCTCTTCATGGAGAATAATCTAAAGCACAGTGATCTAGATTGCAGCATTCACAGCCACTTTTCCTATGGGGAGGTGAAGCAAACGCTGATGGAGGAGCATTCCAGTGGCCCAACACGAGTTGCCCCTTGGCTAACGAGCACTTCAGACACTGTGCGTTAAGTCTTTGTGCAATAGAAATTCTCAGTCTGCGTTCGGAGGTTCACGGCCCAGCTGCCCAGCGCAGGCCAGCGCGAGCTCTAGTCGAGGAGAATTCAGGTTCCTGGGGGAAGAAACCACAGGTGTCCCTCTGGGTTGGCTCCAGCAGCACGGTGGGTCTCAGGTTAGAAGGTCCACCGGTGCCCAGCAGCGCTGGTGCTCGTAAGGCTCGGTCTCACCGGGCGTGCTCGTAGGTCTGTCCGCGTTCAAGGAGCATTCACAGACTTCAGCCATGGCCAGCTGCACCCGCATCCCTTGTGCCATCAGTAGCACAGGCTGTCCCCATGTCCTCTCCCAGAGCCACGCTGTCTCTGGGTGGCCCTGTGAAGTCATTCTGGTCTGGGTCTGCTCGCCTGAAGAACAGGCTCCCACCCACCGGCGTCCTCAGCCCTTGCCAGCACTTGCATGCTATTTTTCGAGCTTGCTCTCTCTACAGCATCATAAGGTGAAATATATAAAGGTGTGTAATTAGGAAAGCAATCTAATATTTCCTATTTATGAGATTAATTTTAAGTTTCTTTTTTGCAGTTTGTTTCTGTTATAAACACAACAGGAGTTTACATATCCCCTAAAGAGGTGTTGGAGAAGGTTTGGGCTGTCCCAGCGACGGAGCGGGGCGGTGTCGGCTCGTTGCAGTGATCATATCATTGTGCCCCTGTTGTGTTTTCTAGAGCAATCATTTTTTTAAAAAAAAAGTATTTTATCTAAATGCTTAATAAATAATATTATTTAAATAGTTTTAAAATAATTTAGGGCTGAGAATAAGAAGCCTTAGTTGTGAGAGACTTAATGCAGAGAGAAAAAATACCCTTAGCCTCCTAGAGCCTCTACTGAGAATTCCATTGGAGATGCAGAGCCCCTTTGTCAGAGTACCTTGCAATTGAGAGTGTTAATTTAAAATGAGAGACTGTTTTCCTGTGATGTTCATCTCTGTTGGCATATGTTTGAATTTCTGAATTCAGAGCTGGTTTTCTTCTTACTCAAAGTTGGTCAAGGAAAAAAAAAAAAGAAAAAAAAAAAAAAAAAAAAAAAAAAAAAAGAGATAAAAAACCCACCTTGTGCAGCAGCAACTTTTCCTGATGTGAACTCTGGGAACACGCGTTGTGAACTGGTCTGTGCCACGGGGGAGTCGCCCAGTGCTCAGAGGGGCTGTGCCGGCGGGTGGCAGCGAGGGGAGGGCTGTGGGAGAGCCGTGAGCCCGGGTGAGAGGGTCCAGAGCTGGCCCTGAACGGGGCTGTGCCAGGGCCTCTGGCAGCCCCTGGGCACCCACCAGCCTGCCCCATGGGGACACCTGCCCTGGGTGTCCACTTCTGTGGATTTGGAAGCCAATTTGCACTTTGCCTTTCGAGGGTGTCCCACTAAAAACCATCAGTTGCATTTCCCACGCGAGGTTCTTTCCTTCTGGCATAGTCTGAAAGAGAAACAAACAAAACCACAAAAAAAAGAGAGAGATAAAAAAAGCCCTACGGTTCCTGCCGGGTACCTCTGCAGGACAAGGGGCTGTTCTGTCAGAATCCTCTGTGCTTTCTGCCCTGACAGCGCTTTGTGCCAGTCCCTGTCCGAGCGGGCACCGCGCGCCCAGAGCTGCGGGAACCTCACACCCATGGGTCTGGACGTGGATTCCAGAGCAGATGGAGGCTGGCTGGGGGGAAGATGTTCTTTTTTTTTTTTTTTTTTTTTTTAAAAAGTTTCCTTTAATGCCCTTTTTTTTTTTTTCCTTTTTTTTTTTTTTTTTTTTTTTAATTAAAAACTTAACTCTTTGCATTTGTGCAATAACTACTTGCCATGATAATGGGCAGACCTTTGAAATGCCCCGACTACTAACACAGCACAAGATGAACTCAAACAGAAAGTGGTGTACTTTTTCCTGAGAACTTTTTTTTTTTTTTTTAATAATAAGCTCAGTTTTTACCCCAGTGTATTGTGGTGTCTTACATTTTTAGCAGTATTTTATATTTTTTCTGTAACGCACTAAGTCTTAGATGTTTTTAGAGCTTGTTTGTTATATTCACAATCACAGATTTAAAAAAAAAAAAAAAAAAGATCCTCACAAAGACCCAATTGACCAAAAAAAAAAAAAAAGTGTCATTTTTTTTGTACAAGTAGCTTTGAGAAGCCCACATTGTGTTGCTGTGACTCATCTTTTGTAACATTTAATTTCTTGGTATTTGTTTAAACATAAAAGTAAGAGTTTATATGGCTGGCAGTAGCAGGGCAGCGCTCCCTCCGTCAGCAGAATGGCATTGTTTCTTCTGTCTTTGTTTGGTTAGCCATATAATGTTTGTTCTCAGCACTGTACAACGGTCCCTATATGATATGGAGAAGCAATATCACTGTATGAAACTCACACGATGTATTATTATTATTATTATTCACTAGCACCCTAGGTGTGATAATTGAAGTAAATATCTTTTATACAAACACAATCCCGCGTGGGCTGTCTTTATTAAGGTGAGACCTGACTCCCAGCAGCAAACATTTACATTGGTGCTTCTGGTCCAGTGATGTCCAAGGGAACGAAGGGGCTGGGCTCAGTGGGGATTCCTGTTTGGAGGAAAATGTGCTTTTTGTGTATCTGTTTCTAGGGAGGGGGGAAATCTTTTCAATTCTTGAACGTTGAAGTGCCAGCTTTCCAAACTTTTTGCAGTTAAGCTCAAGTGTGACGATTCCTGCTAAGAGGGTGTGTGCGCCTGGCTTCACAGACAGAGAAGGTGGATTTGGGGTCTGAGGCTGCAAGGGGGGTTGTTATGAGAGCACTGTAACAATGTATTAGCTAATCTGAAAAATTTAAAGACATTGTCTGGGGTCAGAAATACTTTAGGTTCAAAAATGAAAATGTAGAAGAACTTTCCCAGATATTTGTCTCACTGTTTGTTTTCACAGTAATTCACGTAACGATAAATTCCTCTTCTAGTGCCTTATGAGATGTTGTTCCCATACACATACTCAGTATTTACAGCATCTGGATTTTGAAGTTTGTAAAGGAACTGATGTTGTACTCAGTCAGTGGAATTATGTTTTAAAAAGCAGTCAAGTAAGTGTGGTGTGAACAGTGTGTTTCAGGTGGAGCCTGTGTGTGTGTGTGTGTGTGTGTGTGTGCCTCTGCACTGCTGTTCTACCCGGCATGCTCGTGTCTGGGCTTTGAGTTGTGAACTGGAGGTTATTTTGGGGGATTTACATTTACTGAGATATCTCCTGCAGTATATATTTTACGTGGGTTTCCTACCGGGTCGCAAGCTCGTGTGCTGTGTGCCTCCTTGGAGGCCACGTGTCCTGTTGGTCAGGGTGTGCTCAGCATGGCATCAGGGGTTTTGGAGGACCAGGCTGGCAATTTGCTGTGGGTCTGTCCTGGAAAGCTGGGGTGTCCTGGGGAGCAGGGAGTTGATCTGGGCTTTCCCAGGACGCTCCCTCCAGCCCTCGTGGGGATCCTCCCGCCGGTGTCCCCCCCAGGCACCCCGGTGCTGGGTGGCACTGCACCCAAGGCAGTGTGTGTGCTTGGTGGGCAGCCTGGCCACCCTTAGCTCTGATGAGTTCTGCAGGAGTGGGTGGAATACTCCTCAAAATGTATTGAAAATTTTATTTTATGCCTTCATTTCTTTATAAATGTGTGTTTTCTGCTTTTGAATTGTCTGTGATGGGCTGTTCCTCATGATGTAAATGTTCTAGGTTTAACACTCTTATTTTTTCCTCTGCTTTTCAATGACTGGTCAGACTGTTGGTTGCTATAAATGGCTTTATCTTGTATGATTTGACCCTAATCATTTTAAACCTGATACTAAACTTCCACACTCGTAAAGTGGTATGACTCAAGTTGGTTAATTTGTGTATTTACAACCTGCACTTTTCTCTAGGTGTTGTGGTATCAGCACTGCAAATCACACACACGGTCATGAGCGAAAGATGATGATACCTGTGCAAGCACAGACTGGTACAGAAGCAGCTGGAGAGGGTTCATTGTAGCTCAGAAATATGCACCCAGGATAAAAACCAGCCTGTCCTCTCAAGCCTAAATCTCCAAAAGTTTATTTCTGAGAAACTAGGGAGGTAGTCAAAACCACAAGGATGCATCTCAGAAATCAGCAGCAGATACTTATGCTCATCCATGGCAATAGTTGCATCTTCTGTGATAGCTTTGTTGCTAGCCCTTCAAAAGGATGTTGAAAACCTCCTTTTCAGAGGGAGTGTGTGCTGTGTGTCCCCAGAGTCCCTCACTGGTCAGCACTGGGGCATACCTGTATGTCCCCATTGTCCCTGCTGGTAAATAGCTGCTGCTGGAGTGCAGTGCTGTAGCAAGGGTGAGGCTTTAGGAAATATTACAGGCATTTGCTGAGTTAATGGAAGAAATCCTTTTTAGTTGTATCCTTAGGTGCAGCAGTAAGTTAGCACATGGTGAGCACCTCGCTCAGCAAGGGGCAGTTTCTCTCCCAGTGGGAAGAGGGGTATTTTCCCACATGGCATCTCCTTCTGGACAGGTGAGAATGTACTGTGAGCAGCTGATGTGCTCTTGGGTGCCGCTTCTCCCCATTTTGAAATGCTATCACGTTCTTCCAAGTATGTCTGTTTTAATGGAAGTGGTGAGAAATTGTGTACTTGCCAACAGAGAGCTTCAGAAAACGATTTGATTACATTAGAGCGTTTTATTTTCTTTTTGCCAAAAGCTATGGAAAACTGATAAGAAAATTCAGACTGTTTTCGTGAACTCTTCCTAGTTACCCATGTAATTATCTTAGTACCCTTGGAAATAATCTGTTCTTCTGTGAAATCTGTGTCCTTACAGGGTGAATTCATTAAGCAGTAGTGTGTTTCTTTGCTGAGGGCTGTTTATTTTGGAGTGGCTGGGCCAGGAGGAAAGGCAGAAATCCTTCAAACCTTCCCTTCTTAGCAGGCCTTCAAAATGTGAAAAGAAAGGGGGAGAAGGGGGGGAGGGAGCAGAAGTCTTGCCTGCACCTCCTCTGCTGGCAGAGACACCCAGAGAGCTGTAGGGTGGGCACTCATCTCCCTGTGCTTTGCTAGCTCCTCTCGCTCTTCCCCAAGCCTCTTTCACAGATGTGTCTGAGGGCACTGGTGAGGAGAGCTGCAGGGAGAGGCAGCTGAGACAGCTGCTCGTGTCGTAATGAGCACGGCCACAAGGCTGAGAGGGCCTTTCCTTCTGCTCCCCACCCTGGTCTCCTGGGCAGATGGAGTCTCAGAGTTTGTCCGCAGGGTGTTGGATGTGATCTGCTTTCTACTGTCCCTAATTTTTCTTGTCTTTTTGACAGCACACAAAAGTAAAAATGAGAAGGGTTGTTCTTGCTGCCTTCACTGGTGCCAGTCCCAGCCCTTGGCATCTAGGACTGCACATCTTCTGTGCACATCCCTGCAGGATGTCACTGAAGGTTCTTGATGTCTTCTCTCACTGTCTCTATATCTGAAGAGCAACCTCATCACTTCGTTCTTGGAGCTTTTCCGAGGTAACTGTGGCTAAAGATGTGGTAGATGGTGCTAGGAGTTGCAGATGGCTTTCAGGGATGTCATTGTTCCTCTCCATTCATCATCTGTTTTCTTTTGTCGCCCTCTTAGGAAGCTTGCAGCTCTGATCAGAGAATAATCTTGTGGCAGGTACAGAGATGACAAACAAGGACAGTCTGATTGCTACCCATAAGCAAAGTTGCAGGCCAAGATGATTCCCAGACTAACACTGTCCAGGCATTTTGGCTGCTGGAGAGCTCTTAGAGCTGACTGACCTTTCCAGAGAGGTTACTTTAAAATGTCCCAAAAGCCCAGTCCTTGTGTGATCTCGGCAGTGCTGGGGGGATCTCTGGAGCACTTGGTCTCCAATATCTTTATTCATTCTGGGGAGATTCTTGGAAGAATATGCTCCCTTCAGGTGATGGGCATGTTTCTTCAGTGCTTTGTGAGGTGAGGTGGACCTCAGGAGATGGCTTAGCTGGACTTCTGTACTACAGCCTGCTCTTCAGCCTTTACCTCTGAACAAATTTGCACCACAGAGGACTCTTCTAGATTTGAGAGGCAGAGCTCTGCTGTCACATAGAAAGAAATGTTGCCTTCTCCTGTTTCTCGGCCTACTGACAGCTCCAGTGGTGGCCCCAAGGAAAAGGCTTTGCATAAAGTCAGGACAGGTCGGAGGGCTCCCACACAACCCTGGACCATGCAGAAATATTGTCCCACTCTACAGAAATCTCAGGACAGAACTGGAACCATTGAGATTTACAACACTGAAAGGCCTTTGACAGCTTTCCTATTCTGAGAAGGATTTTGGCTCAGATCTCTCTTCCTTGGCATCTTCATAGACCAAAAAGAGGACAGAGAAAATTGTCTGGTTCATCCAGGACTCAATCTGCAGCGTATGGACAGTGTCCCACTCATCCCTTCAGCTGTGAAGTGCAGAATCAAGTCCTCTCCCTTCAGTTCTCCTGGAAGGGGAGTAGGACTTCGAGCAATAACAGTACTGCCTTCTTCAAACTTCCTTGAAGGCTAAATGCCAAGTGTTTCAAGAGCCTGAAATTGCACCCTGGTTTATGTATAAACCTGGGAGCTCTGGCATCAGGTAGAACCAGAGGTAAGACACTGTTGGCTTGAAACGCTCATGGGAGGGAGATGCCAAAAAGCTTTAGCATTTATTTCTGCTTGGGGAAGAATGACCATTTCAGCTTCCAAGTGTCTGTCCACAGCAACTCAGTCATTGACTGGAGTGGCCTGACGTGGGGAAAGAGTGAACGAGGTGGAAACATCAAAGGACTTGTGGCAGACCCAGTTTCCTGCTTCTTCCTTTGGCTCCTGCTCCTCGTCCTGGCGAGCTCAACCACCAGTGTTTGTGTTGAGTGAGTCTCCACCTTTGTGGCTGGGATTCTCAGCCTTCATGTCAAGGTACTCCCCAGATTTAGTTATCTTACCATCATCTTCCTTCCAGTCAATAAAGCAGTCCTGAAACCTTTGAAGTCGTGGGTTTCAATGCACTTCAGCTGACTTCTGAGGGTAGTTTTTCAAAGAATGCTCCTAGCATGCCACATCACTTCTCTGTGTGCAGGCCCATTTTTTTTTACAGTTATGTAAATCCAGGGAGGCCAGACAGTAGTGCAGGGAGATTAAAAAGTTACTGTAAGGCAAATCGGGGTGTGAACTTGCAGAGCATCAGCTAATTTGCAGAAACTGCCCATGTGTGTGCTCCTGCCCTGCAGATCCCTTCAGCAATACCATTTACCTCTGATTTCCTTGGGGCTCAGAGGATACACATGAGCAGTTACTCCACTCTCATGGATGTGTAGCAAGTCCCAGCCCATCTCACCCCAAGGTGATTTATTCATCTGTCTGTATCCTCGGTAATCAAGCCACCATCTTACGGAAAGATTGCCTCTCATTTATTTATGTCTGGCCTTATAACTTCAAACTAAGTTGCTAGTATGTCTTAATTTTCTCCATCTGTGAAAACAGATGCTGTTTATTTTGGCTGATTTGCCAGGGGAGGCCGGTTGCTGGGGCTTGTTCCAGGGAGGGGAGCTGCTCTTGCTCAGTGCTGGGCTCTGTCTCGCGGGCGCTCCCGACGAGCCCCAACTGCCACGGGGCCTGGAGCTGCCCACCAAGTGCCCTGGGGCCTGGGCTCCAGGACTTCTGCTGCCTCCACAGCCACTGCAGGGGTTTTAGCTTGCAGCTTTGGAGGAGTGTGAGACTGATGGGGCTATCCACAATTGAAGAAGTGTGAGGTTCATCTAAGTTTTTCATCCTCAGTTTAGGACCGCTTGGTTTCCCCTCTGCATGAGGCCTCTTTGTGTCTCACTGCACGGCCCGTCCACACAGACAACTCCCATCTTCTCAGCAACACACATCCCATGGTAACCTCATCTGTGGCTGTGCTCCTCGGGCAGTGGGTTGGAGCTGGGACTTCCTGGAACAGACGTCATCTTTACAGAATACTCTTTGAGCAGAGGATGTGTCTAATCACACATTCCGTTTTGGGCAGGATATGATGCTTTTTGAGAACCTTACCAATATTATTCTTCTGACAGATGACCAGTCTTGCAAAGTGCTTGGTTCCTTGCAGAGGACCTGATCCCCCCTGCTCATATCAGGCATTTCACCAGGCCACAGGCTCAGCGCGACGGCAGACTTGAAGATCTGGTCAGTCACAGAGAGTGGGCAGGCAGAGGCTTGGGGCTCATTGTGGCCCGAAAGGTGCTTCTCTCCAAGCCCAGGATCCCCCAGGAGGGTCCAGCTGCAGTGTTGAGGTGCCAGCCCAAGTTCAGTGGTTGGCAGCCCAATCTCAGTGGTTGCACTGGGGACTTGCTCTTTGCCCCATGTTTGTTGTAGGTGGTTTCTGCCAAACTCCTGGGAGCGTGTTCAGAGAAACCTTTCTCTAATGACCAATGTGTTAATTAAAAAATGTCCAGGCCAGATGAAAGCTGGAAGATTTAGAATCAGTGTAATGGGGAATTTGAATTAAGAAAAACCAGATCAAGGAGAGTTCACCCAGCCAACAGCTGCTCAGGGACTTCACAACTGCCTCATGCAAAACTCTACAGTCCAGCTTCCATCTGCTCTGCCGCCTTCCCAAGGGCTCCCAGGAGAGCAGAAGATACTTTTCAGTAATACTCCAGTCTCAGCTTCTTGTTTTCTATGTATCAGGCAAGGAAAATCAAGCCCTGCCTGTGCCAAGCAGCACTGGAGTGTGGCACCAGGCAAGGCCGGTGACTTCTGACGGCGTCTGGTTGCCCAGTTGCTGCACTTCGTTGCCTTTCCTCATAAAGTGATGGCAGTTCCAGGCCCAGTTTCTCCATGGCCTCAAAAGTCAGGAACAATAGCGTTTGAAGCTAAAGATAGGTGGTTTCAAATCCCAGTTTCCCCAGGGCTTCATCTTCTTTGTCCCATTATCTTCTGCAGTACCTTTCTGCCTTCCACAGCTTTTGAAGTCTTCGCACATCTGAGGGGTCAGAGCAAGGGCTTTCCAGCACAGCAGCCTAGAGAAGACAAAGGCAGGTTCTCTTTGCTCCATCTCAATGCTGACTGACCCTCCATCCTGGGAGAGCTGTCCACCCACTGCGGGAGGTGAAGAGTCACTGGCAGAGAAGTGATGAGCTCACGGGTGGCCGCTGCCCTTTTGGAAAAAAGAAAGTTATGATTAAAAAAATAACCCAACAGAAAACAACTGTGAGAAGAGGTACTGAAGGGGAGATGAGAGAGAAGCTCTGTGAGTTTGGGTCGCTCTCAGTGTCAGGCATGGTTCCAGTCCTTGCTGTTCTCATGGACAGTTTGCAGAGAACAGGCCAGTGCTGAGGCAGTGGGACCCAAAGTGAGGAGGGAAGGACGTGGCTTGCTTTAAAACTGGGAGATGCATTTCTCTGGTGACCCTTTTTTCTCCTCAGTAAACTGAAAAGCTCGGTCCCTATAACTCAAAAGTAACATAAATAATTTAAGAGAGAAACCCAGGAGCTGCAAACCAGGGCCTGGGTCTCCTTCAGCAGCATGCCCAAGCCCAGTTCTGCAGTTTTTGGGGACGGGTGGGGGGCAGGGGAGCGTGTCCTGCCCCAGCCAGCCCTCACCTCTGTTCCCAGCATGGCACAGCCTGGGCAGCAGCAGCATCAGGCCCTTTGCACCATGATCAGAGCTGCCTTGTGCAGAATTGGGCCACGCAGCCCATGGTTGGCTAGTAATAGCTTCCCAATTACATTTTAATGCAATTTAAAGAGACAGCCAATTAAATAATTAACCGTAGGGAAAAGGTTTTCTTCTTTCCAAATCTCATTAATGCAAGTATTTTGCATCAGGCCACCCATGTTTTGGGAGCAGGCAGCAATTCCCCATTTCTTGAGGAACACTGACCTCCAGTGGGACTGCACCTTTAGCACAACCGCTTCTTCCCTCAGCCTTTTATTTGGGGCCTATAAAATACAAATAGACAGGGAGGAAAGAATACACCCATGCATTGCATCTGAGGCACGTGTGAGACCCCGCTCCTCCCCCGCAGGCAGGCGTGGTGCCTCACCAATAACCCAGGATCTGCATTGCCCACAACAAGGGGGAAAATTTGCACCAGCAAAGTCTCTTCATGGGGACGCAGCGTTGGCCCCAGGCACGGCTCGGTGTGAGCCCCCATCACCTCTGCAGGCTCTGCAGGGACCCTGCCTGCAGCCAGCCCCGGGGTGCAGGACTGGGGGAGCTGGAGCTGAGCTCCCCACACTCTGCACCTCTCCTCTGAAGTCTGCAGGGAGGGCAGGATGCCCCGTGGGCACAGCAGTCTGCCCTCCCCGCTGCTTCCCGGGCAGCTTTGCCTTTGCTGCCTCCCTGGATCTTGGTAAATCAGGATTTTTTTTTTTATTATTTTTTTTTTGCCTTCCAGCCGTCTGGAATTGAGGGGGATAATTACAATGGGAATTATCAGGGAGGGACTGGAGCAGCTGGGACCTGAGCTTTCACTCACCTAGAAATCCAGGCACAGAGGGACATATCCTGCACCCCTGCAGCAGAGGGGCTGGTGCTGCAAGATGCAGGGTCTGAACCTTGACGTGAGCAGTATTTCCAGGCGGAGAGGGGCCCAGGCATTGCTGCCAGCGTGGGAGGGAGGAGAACAGAGCAAGTTTGTGCTGCAGGACAGGGCCCCTGCTCGCTGACACTCGGTGTTCCAGGGCGGGTTGGCAGGCGCAGCGAGGCGCTGGCCCCTGGTGCTGTGCTGGTGCTGGTGCTGTGCCTCCCGCTGCAGCTGCGCTTCAGCCCCGACCCGTCTCTCCATCGCTTCCCATCTGGACCAGGGTTATATGAGGGGAACAAGAAGCTTTTGTTTTGCTCCCAGAGCATTCCAGTGAGCGTCTGTTGTGGCTCAGGGCGTCGGTGTTACTCTGGGGGTGCAACTGGAAAGAGGGCTCCTTTGTCAAAAATTGGCCAAGCAGGGATGCTGGGGGCTGCACAGCTTCACCCAGCCCCTTGGGACAGGATTGGTCCCACCTGAGCCCTTCCTGGGAGATGTGTCCCACCCAGCTCCCACCCCTCCAGCAGCCATCTGCCTCGTGCACCCCTGTCCTGCTGCCCATGGCCGGGGACGTGCTGCCCGGAGCCCCCTCCATCACACCCTTTCTGTGCAGACCAGACCTGGGGATCGGTTGGTGGGCTCAATTCCTGTCACCTCTCTCCAGCTCCCCCTGCTCTGCCCGGCCAGGATGTTGCCAGGTACCCCTTGGGGCACCAAAAATATCTTGCTGATGCCCTTGAAGCAGCTGTGCAGGCACAAGCAGCCTCCTGCTCGCGTTGCCTCTGGCACAGGGACGTGGCGCTGGTCCTGGGGCACGGCCAGGCTGGGCTGGAGCCCTGGGCCCCTTTGCCTGGAGCAGAGCTGGTGTGCTCCCTCCTGTCACCCCCAGAAATAAGGACCAGAGGGGGTGCTGCCTCTGGGCTGGCTGTGGTGCTGAAAGTGAAGGCAGGGTCTCAGCTTTTCGGCGGTCACCTGGTGAAACCCGGGGTGCTGGGCCCCCCCCGGGTGACCCCCTGGCTGTGTTTTGCAGTGCGCTGTGCGGAGCTGCAGGTGCAGCTGACAGAGGCCGTGTCCACGCTGGCTGCCCAGAAGGAGCTCATCGCCACGCTGGAGCACGACCTCAGCACCATCCAGGCCCTGACCCCCCTGCAGCGCCCGGACGCGGAGGTAACCCCTGGCAGGGACCCCTCAAATGCCCCAGGGGTTGACCCTCTCTGCTGGAGGGGCTGCCAGCAGGTGTGGGGGTTGTTTTCTCACCTCCTTTTTTTTTTATTTTTCTTTTTTTCCCTTCCTTTTTCTTTTCTTCTCGTGACTCATCCAGCCAGAGGGTTGCATCATGCTCACACAGCAGAAGGGTGCTGGGGTGGGAGGAGGTGATGGTGGTGGCACCAGGGACAGTCCAGTCCTTTTCTTTCCTGGGCAAAGGGTGGGATTTGAGGATTGAACCCCAGCCTCTCCGTGCTGTCTGTCTTGATCCTTGCCGGGTGCCTGTTTGGCAGCGATTCTTCCCCTGAGGCTGCAGGTGCTGGGGTGGTAGCAGGACCCAGGAGGGATTTGCTTTGACCAGGCACCTTCAGGTGGGTGGGAGATGCTTAATCTCTTCTGCTTGTGCTGCCCAGGGTGCAGCTGTGCCCAGCCTGGAGAAGATACCTGAGCCCATCAAGGAGGCCACGGCGCTGTTCTACGGTGAGAGGCAAGGGCTGTGTGCTGAGGTGCTGGTGGGGGACATCCTGGTGTCATGGGCAGGGTGGTCACCTCTCCAGGAACAGTGGCATGAGGTTGCAGACATCACCTGCTCAGCATGTCCTTCACTGGGGCTGGTGATGAGTTTTCCATGCTTGGTTTGCTGGTCCTCTGCCTGCTCCCGAGCTGGTGCAGCCGTGCCAGGCCTGGCTCCACGACAGGCTGCTGAGCCCAGGCTGAACCAAACCCCCTGTGCTGTAACCCCTGTTCCTGCCTCACCAAAACCCCTCCAAGAGCCAGCCAGCTAAATATTTCCTTTACACTGGCTCCTGTGCTGGGATCTGCAGGAGAAAAGGAATCAAACAAATAACAACACTTGGCTCCTCTGGAAGAAAACCCACTTCCTCTCCTTTTTTCTCTTATTTTTTTTGGTTGGGTTTTTGTTGTTGTTGTTATTGTTTTGAAAACACATGATAAACAATGTCCCACCAAGGCAAACAACCTGCAGCCACCCCTGTGCTGTGAATAGCTCCCCTGTCCCCTGGCTGGGTCATGGCCTGGGGGATGTACCTCTCCCTGGCCACTGGGAAGTCAGGATGGGGGGATGGCTGCAGGGGAGAGGGGGAGAGAAGAGATCATGGGTGGAGGGGCTGGCTGAGGCGCTGTCTTCCTGGCACTACGGCTGCTGCAGGAGCTACAGGGAGAGTCTGGCAGGGAATGGGAGGGTTGGGGTCATGGGAAAGCAACCACAGGCTGTACCAAATAATGTAGCTGGTTGTCCTTGGGGAGTGAACCTGTCCATTCCCAGGGTAAGTCCCCAAAAATGCAAAAAAGCATAAAAACCAGTCAGTGTTGTAATAGCTGTGCAAAGGAGCTTATCTGCCTGGGTGTGCCTGAGGGCTCACAGTGTCAAGGGGGCACTTTGAGCAAGCCCCACTTGCTCTGGGGTGGGTGGTGGGCATCTGCCAGGTCACTTCTCATGCCACATCTTGTCTGCAGGTCACCCACAGTCCCCCAGCACCTCGCTGCCTGAGGAGCAGGTGGACTCACTGCTCTCCATCATCTCCAGCCAGAGGGAACGCTTCCGGGCCAGGAACCAGGAGCTGGAGGGGGTACACTGGGTGGGAGGGTGGTCGGTGGGCACTGTAGGACCTGCAGCCTAGAGCTGCCTGCTTTAATGACCTGCAGGGAATTTATTATCAGCATAATGCAGGCAGCACCACGGCAAGGAGGGGAGAAATACGTTCTGCTGTTAGCAGGACCAGAGCCTCCCCCGACCCATCAGTGCTGCTCCAGCTCAAGGGCAGGTCCAGCTCCCCAGCACAGCATTCAGGGTGCCATATGAAAAGCACACAGGGGCTGAGGCTTGGGGTGAAATCTCTACAAACTGAAGTATGGCTCCAAATAACCTCTTCAGTGCCAGCAGGGTGGTTTTACTCCTGCCATGGGGGTCAGGTCTCAGCCCAGAGCCACCTTGGCTGCCCCAGCCCTTCTCTGGACGTGGAGGGATCTGGTTTGTTAATGGTTCAGAACTGGGGACCCTGTTCAGCAGCAGATGGGAAAATTTTAATTAAGGAGCAATTTTAATCCAAACCCATGGGATTTTCATTACTAAGAGGGGGCTGAACCTCCTGCTCCCCCCGTGCAGGAGAACCGCATGATGCAGCACACGGTGCACGCCCTGCAGAGCGAGCTGGACAACCTGAGAGCTGACAACATCAAGCTCTATGAGAAGATCAAGTTCCTGCAGAGCTACCCTGGCCGGGTGAGTGGCCCTGTCTGTCTGTCTGTCCATCCATCCTCTGGCTGGGTTCACACGGGTGGACAGACCCCAGACAGACCGTTACCCTCTGTGTGCAGGAGCAATGGGGGTATTGCACATTCCCTGCATGCCCCTCACATGGAAGCTGGAAAAGGGGAGTTGGTTGGGGTGAAGACGGGTGCAGTGCTCTGCCTAGAGGAGCAGGGACCCAGCCCCTCTGCCGGGAGGGAAGTTTTTAGCAGTGCTGAAGGGTGACTGATATCTTTGATGCCAGGAGTTCCGCTTTCCTCCCCGAAAAAGCTGCTCCAAGCCCCTTCCATGCTCATTGCTGGCAGCGTGGTGCTCCAGCAGGCAAGTCATGGATGCTCCTGCCCGACCAGGCAGCCAGCAGTTAAACTGAGCCCTCCTGCAATAAATCTCTGCAGTTGGAGGCTGAAAAATAATCTGTCATACCTATGCTCATTTCCCACCACCCTGAATTTCTTGTGGCCAGCAGAGAGAGCTGCTCCATTTTCTGCTCTCTGGGGCAGCCAGGACCCCTTCCCAAAAGAGCAGAAACTAGCCCAAAGCCATCCCAGTAATGCCAGGAGGGGGCTGGGGAGGGGACCGGGGTGCTCTGCTCATGCCATGTCCCTTAGGAATTTCATCCCTGGAAATCCCTGGGGGTTTTGCAAGTGGGTCAGGCTGCAGCCTGGGGAGCTTCCCATTGCAACTGCTTCCTGGGTCGGGGCTGGGCTGCCACGAAGTCAGGCTTTCCTTCTGGCTGCAGGAGTGACAGTGACTGGGAGAGGGACCCTGGCGTGAAGGCTGGCTGCTCACCCTGCCTGCCCTGCCCTCCTCCCTGCAGCTGCTGCTGTTCCACGTGGGCTGCACTGAGTCGGATTCGTCGATGGGTTTTTTTTTTTTTAAAGCATTTGGGGATGGGAAACTCCTACAGCTGTGAGGGGCCTTATTTGGATCTTTTATTTCTGCCTCGCTGATGGTGCTGGGCCGGCCCCCGTGACGTTTTTGCCCATTTCTCCCGCAGAAGATCATATCCCTGTTTATCTGCTGCCACAAGGCAACCCCTGAATGCCATTCACATGATCTAAAGAGCAGGAGCCTGCAGCACGGGGGATTGCATAATTCGCCACCTCACCGGGCATGTGACACGTTAAAAATAATCATCAAAGATCATTCAATAAGGCCAA
>NW_008581608.1:0-47332 GCF_000691845.1 Merops nubicus
TAGCTGAGGAGACACAGAAATGAAAGTGGGTGATTTGGTGTGGGTCTGGGCCTCTTGAGGGTCTGCTGCCTTCTCTTCCTATAACAGTTGTTTCATAGAGCAATCACAAACAACTTCAGGAACTGCTGCTGCTAGAGCCCTCTAAACTAAACTCCATGGAGCAACAGCAAACTGATATAAACAACACGCCTTTAACTGAGACTCTCAACCTTGAGAAATGTCAGTGTCCTGTCAGCCACTCCATCACACTGGGGCTGGTTGCCAAACTTCTGGTTGCAAAACTTACACTTTCATTTCTTCAATTTTCTCCTGCTTGCTTGGCTTCTCCAGAGCTTGCATCCACTTCTCATAGAGGTCAGCTGACAGGAGTTTTGAGGGAATATTGCGGAGGAAGTCCTGCAAGGCCAAGAGATTTAGGTAAGGCTTTGGACACTACCCCTGAGTGTAGGGGGAGCGTCACTGTGACATGGGCTCACTGGGAGGTAGGTTGGCTTGAGCTACCTGCCCATCAGCACTGGCAGAGCAGTGCAATGCACAAGTACATGCTAAGTATAATTGCATTGGTTTAGTAATGGGACCCAGCTCTTAGCTGCTTTTCAATCACCCATAAAGCTCAGGATTCCTCCATGGGGAGGATGCTGAGGAGGAGGACAAAGTGAGTTTCTTGTGGGCATGCAGGAAATCAGCAGCACAAGTGGGACTGAAAATTATGTGGAAAAGGAAAGTGCCAGACTTTCCTAAGCCTGAAACATTTAGTCTGGCTTTTATCTGGCTTTAGCTTGGAGTCCCACCAAGGTCAGAGCAGAAGGCACTGAAGTGAGCCTGTGCAGTTTAGCAGTGTCTCTGCACCACCACAGGTCAGAGGAGCTCACCTTCAAGACCACTGCCAGCAGGTGCACAGATTTGCTTTTCAAATCAACATTTCCACCTTTGTTTAGATCCTCCTTCAACTCCTTTCGTGCTTTCTCATTGGCAGCTTTTCTGAATATACCTTCAGTGGAAGGTCCTTTCACATACAATATAGCTAGGAGATCCTGCAGGAAAAAAGAGAGAGAAAGAAATAAGGAAACTGTTACTTGGGTGAATTAAGATCCTTTAGTAGGTAAATATTTCTTTAGAAACAGAAAAAAAATTGTCTACACATACTGTGCTCTGTTTGGGTCAGTATCTAGGTGTTGCTCCAAGTAGATTGCATGGGCAATAACCTCATTTTCCCCCCAACCCACCTTCTTTTTGTACTGGTGTATTCTACTAACTTCAGTGGCCTTGTCCCTTCTTTGCAAGGAAATGAGGGATTATTTAATTTTTAGTTCAAATCCCTTCTCTCTCAAGCCAGACAAATGTTGCTTAGAAGAGATAAAACTCTGCCTATTGGAGAAGCCAACTCAGCAGGAGAACTGTCACAAGACCATTTTTATTCAGAAAATAGTGTTTAGGTATTTGCTGGTGGCAGTCCACAGCAGCACACTTTTTTTCAGGGAAATACAGAAATCCTTTGAAGTTTATGCCGTTGAACAATTTATTTAAATTACTTCTGTAGGGTCACAGATATTTATACTAAGGAGTAGGTCTTCTTCTATTCCTGGTCCTGGGTTGTTTCCACCCAGAGTTACTTCCAGTGCAAGTTAGGTGGGCTGGACAAAAACCACAGACCTACCCCTTTCTACAGCTGGGGAGGGTCCTGATGTTACCAGAAGAGTGTGTGAGGGGAAACACCAAAATAATTCACATGCTACAGCACAAGTGCTGGAGATCCTGCCTCACATTGGAAGCCAGAGGTATGATAACTGTACCACCAGGCTTGCTTACCTGGATGGCCTGGGGCAATGTGTCATCTTCTCCACAGATAATTGCCAGAGGCTGGCCAAACAGGGCAATTTTCACACCTGAGTCTAGCTGCCCCAGGAAACTCCCATTGGTAGAGCTTCGCCTCAGTGTAAAGGATTGCGATACCACCTTCTTTCTTTTCTTTGTTCCATCTGCTGCAAGCAAAAGGAAAGCACAAAATATTTTTTTTAAGAAAAGAGAAGAACACTATGCAGCCTTTCATCTGTGTGCAGTGCTGAGGTGTTTGTTGAAGCAACTCAAACTAAATGGGGAGAAACTGAAAGACAACTCAGTGGTTACCAAGGAAACAACTGCCTAAACAGTTAAACTGTGACCAGCTCTCTAAGGACACCACCTTTCCTGTTTTGGGGTTTTGTATTTTTTTTACATTCTTGTTCTGTTTCTTCTTAGAGAGTGGGAACATACAAGACACAAAAATAACAGCATTTATAGAGATTTTTGATATTGCAGCGGTTTCTGTGATAACTAAGGCAGATATGTCCCTTTGGCAGCTGGCAATGACAAGACTTTTCACTGTGCAGTCTGACCCAGCCTTGGGGCAAGAATGGAACTAAGAGCTCTTCCTTTTCAACCTCTTTCACAGGCTGAAAAGAAAATGCATGGCTCCAGCTCTGCCAGCTTTGGAGCCAGCTTTCATGATTGGAGTCCTGCTACAGCTTGTGCTTGTCCCCTGCCAGCCAGCCAGTGGAAGAGAATGGGAGCATCACAGTGGAGCATCATTCGTTTCAGGATCAGAATTCTCTTGTGCATCTGCCTCTTAAAGAGGAGCACATGCTAGGAATTTGGAGATAATGGTTGTATTGGGATGAGGTGTGGCTTTTTTCCCCCTTTCAGAAACAGTGAAAGAAGGATCCTTTTGCTGGAAAGCTTTCTCAAGGAGTTACCTTATGCCTTCTCCTCCAAAATGAAGTTGACTTATGCAGATGAGAAGTTCTCAGGACTTGTATATGTGGCGTAGCACAAGTCCTTAGTATGGAGAGGTTACAAACTATGAGAAAGTCACTTAACATTATAGTATCATATAAAATGTTTGCTTCAAATACTCCTGAAAAATGGTCTGATATGATGGCCTGCTCCACATCTGACCCTACCCTGCTAATAACCTCCTCAGGGTTGTTTACATGTGCTGAGGTTTTGCATGGTGAGAGAAAACAAGTGCTGTTGCTGCTGCCAAAAGGGTTTATTTACTCTAGTGTGCAACCACTAGTAGCAGTACTCACTTGCAGTGCCACACCTCAGTGGTGATGCTTGAGTAAGAAAGGATCACATTTACTTCCCATCACTGCCAGGGAACACAATGAAATGTGGCTCTGAGGACCAGGGAACAGGGATACAAGACCTCTGGTACTCAGCACTGTCACCTCTGCCACTGGGAAAAGGTAAAGAGGTCATTTGCAAATGAGTGGCACTCCAGGGCCGAGGGCTGTGGATTGCTCCCAGGCGGGTGAAGTGGGTAGTTTCGGGTGGCTTTGCAGAAGCACCAGCTTGCAAGAATTATATAAGGAAGCAGTTCCTCTGTTTGTTTTAAAACTCACCAGCTGAGTGGCAAGGTCCATCTTCAGCATCTGCCAGGACCAGCGGGGGGCATTTCTTGGCATCAGCCTGCAAGAAGCATGTTGCGGTTACAGAGCTGCACCAGCAGCGAGGACCACCACTGAGTCACTGCAGCACCTCAGAAATCTGTGGGATGCTTGGGGAAATAACCAGAGCAAGCTCCACACCTCCTGAAGAGGTGCCTCAGTCCAGGAGTGATGCTGCCTTACTGCCCAGCACAGGGATTTGTGGTAAACCCTGTGGCCAGCCACTCCAGACCTGCCCAGCAGGTCACAACGGCATGCTCTTTTCATGCTCTTTTGATCCAGAGAAGCCACATCTGGACACAACTTTCTCTTCTGTGTCCTCCAGTGGCACAGGAGATTTCCTCCCAGACTCTTCCAGGGAGCGTTGGTGACTTCAGAGCCTCTCCTGAGCACAGCTCCGTGGGAGCCTGCAGAATGCCCTGGCTGCCCACAGTGATGCCCAGCTGCCCCTGCACAGTGCTGCGCAGAGGTGCCCTCAAAGGGCTCTGCCTGCTCATGGGTAACGGTAGGCAGCCGGCAGCTCCTACAAGGGCCACCTCCACTTTGCTATCTCACATCCATACCCAAGAAAGATCGGTGGAAATGTAGTGGCTGCTTACCTCCGACTGGCACTCAATCAAACTCTCCATGTTCCCAGCATTTAGTGTCTTTGACTAGGCAAAAAAATAAAAAGACACTATGTGAGCAGTTGAATGCTATGGTTTAGAAATCAGAGCTCTTCAAAATCACTCTGTTGGCAGAGCTGAAATAATAAAGACACTTACAGTATTACAGCTGCTTAACACTTTCATTAGGAGTTTGATCGGGGGAGCTCTGGACACTCTGGATTCCTTCAGTCCTTTTGTTTGCCTGTTTATTGAACAGGGAGCGGACAAAGAAAAAGCTTTGTAAAACTGCACCCTCCTTGTCTTTCTCCCCTGCAAGCCAGTCCAGAATTCAAGTACCATCCTGAACCAGCAACATATCCCACATCAGTCAGTCACAAAGCCCTTCTCTGGAAGGCATTCAGCCCTGCTGCCCTATCTGCCTCTTGATTAAAACAGAAAAAAAAAAAAAAAACCACCAGCATTCCACTTTCAATCCATGCAAAAAATGATCAAGTGGTGACAGCTATGTACAGTTGTCAAACTGCAGATTCAAGGCTGAGACAGTCAGCTCTGCCATGAGCACAGTGGGCACACCTCTCACCTGTCTACATCTCTGTACATCTCTGTACAGCTGCATCTGGGGCACTCCACTGACTCCAGCTGCGACACCACAGACTTTATCCCGGGCAGTACTTACCCAAGGAGTGAGTCCAGCCAGAGCTCCTTCACCTCCCGGGAACTGCAGAGGAACGGAGAAACAGCATCACTCCTCACTGCTACTAATCCTCTGGACGGAGGCAGGCAACTAAACAGTTCTACCCCACGTGTGCTGCCTTATATATGCAGGAGGGGCAGGTGGAAATTCACAGACAGGAAGAAGCATCATGGGGCAGGACTGAGATGGTATGAAATTTCTGGCTTCCTCTTTCCTTTTAGAGGAGCTACGTTTTTTTCCTTAAAAAAAAAAAAAAAAAAAAAAAAAAAAAAAAAAGAAGCTGCCTTGTAGCTGTTATGGATGGAAAAGATGAGATGCTTGCCAGGTAAAGGTTCCGTCTAGCATCACCAGCGTGAGGTGGGATGTGCAGAGAGGGCTGCAGCGTGGGCAGATTCTCCTTGCCTTTAAAGGGCAGTGTGTACAGTCTGTGCTTTGGCTGCTCAGGGAGCTTAGATTTTGCAGTTTAAAGACTCACAGCCAGATCAAGTTACACTAAGAAGAGTTAAAAAAATGGGGGAGTGGAATAGCCAAGAGTCAGAGAAATGTTTTTGTATATTTTTTAAAAAAGCTAACAGCAACAGTTTACTGTCTGCAAGCAGATGTAGACACACACTTTGCCAGTGCCAAGGAGTTCTTGAGAATCTAAGCTTTGGGCTTCTGTAGTGAAGTGGTGTCATGCACTAATTTAGTAATGTAAGACAATATGTAATAAAACATCTTGCTTAACATATGCCTTAGTAAGAATTACGTGTTCAGGTAATAAAGTTTAATACAACTTAGGAGATTAAAAAAAAAAAAAAAAAAAGGAAAAATCTACCTCTGCTCTGCCTGTGCCTCTTCAGGGTCTGATGCTGACTCCCCCCAGTCTGGGCATATCAGGAACATAAGGACAAAAGTACTCACTCTACAAGGCCATTATGAAAGTTTGTCAACATTTGATGTTAAATGCCTGATATTAGTTCTACTGATTCATTGACAGAGGCAAATTACAGCTCAATATTCTGTGTACCATTCCTTTGATCTAGTGAAAAGAGGAGCTAAGGCTGAAAGTCAAAGGGTAGGGAATATTTCAGTGCCAGATTTAGGTAGAAAGAACTCTTGTAAAAGTGTGATCTCTCTGCTGCTGCTCCCAGTGGATGCTCTGTTTCACATGTGCAGGGGAGGAAGCTGTGTCGTAGCACAGCTCTTTGCAGGTGCATGTTATGGCTACATCTGCTGCTGAATTCACCCTGAAAGCCAGGGCTTGCTGAATCATGTCAGACCTGGCCAGTGTGGTATTTACCATAGGCTGGCATGTGAAACAGAGAGGCGGTCTCAGTTTGACTCTGGCAGAAAAACATTAGGCAGATGTGTCCAGAAGGACAAAAGGAGAGCTGCTCTGCTGCGATGCTGTAGATGACCTTTCAGGTTCTACTGAGGCCCATCACTTCCATGCTCCTGTAGAGACACTGGTCTGTGGACTTGTTTAGGGCTGAAACTTAGAGGATTCTCAATCAATTCCTCTACAGCCCTGCACATTTACCACTGATCTTTTACTCAATGCTCTGACTGATGTTTTGTTAATTAGCAGTCCCATGGCATCTGCCATTTCCCTACTAAGTTCCATGAGCCAATGCACATTCTTGCAGAAATATTGTCATCCTGCATCATGCTCTCCTGGGAATTTCTTTCAAGGCTCTCTGGCAGCTGCAGCATCCCTGATAACAGTCCCATCAGGATTGCTGGGACAAGGGGCATCTACTTTTCAGTATGTTTGTTAAATGTATATTTAAACATATCTGTCTGTTAAGTATCTCAGAGCCTTGGGGGCCATATGCAATTCAGTTCTGCCTTGCCCTCACTTCCAGCACTGTACACAGAAGCATTTCTGAGCTCAGTCTGTTCCACGATTGAGACACAGGGTTTGATCTGGAAAATGTGCAACTTGTGAAGAAAATGGGAGTTTAATGGGTGGTGATTAGCTGGGCCAGAAGCTTAGATTACAAACAGGGTACAGCTGTACACAGGGCATAATGCTTTGAATTTCCCAGGAGAAAAAGATACAGTAATGGGTGGGATATTGATAGCACATCACTAGACTGTCCATTGGCACACATGGCTCTATCTCTATCTAATTAGTTCATATCTATTAAGAGCTGCTGAGATATAATGGCCCTTGTACATGGAAGGTACGTGGATAGGCCGGCCTGCCCATATGGAAAACAATTCTTTTTTTAACCTCCTGAGATTTCTTTTTTTATATATAGCTCTTTTATGGTATCACAAACACTTCATTTGTGCCAAAATTATTTTAAAGCAGCTTATTTCATTACAAAAAAACATGCCCCATCTGAATAGCAGGCATCCTAAAAAGCTAGAGCTTGGTGGAATAATTGTATGGTCACACAGAATGAAGCTTGGCTCTATTTGTGGAAAGCAGTAAGCAAGCATGCTCTGGCTCCTGTTGAGCAGCACAGGGCTAGGGGCAGAGTCCCAAGGTTGGAAGAGCTGCTGCACCAGGTGGGTGGAGGTAGGAGACACAGCATGAACCGCCCTCACATCTACCAGCCAAAGTTGCTTCTCAGCTTCCTCCACCAGTATGTAAAGGGAAACAGAGGTGTAGCTCCCAAAGCCCACCTCCACACTGAATATTAACAGAGAAGGCCTGTCATATGGGGTGTCTACAAATTAAGGTCCCTTACATGAACAGCTCTTCTCTCCCTAAAGAGACTGATTCCCCCCCTAGCACCCAACTCTGCTTTGCAGACTCAGAGCCTTTGCTGTGGTCTGCCCCTTGGTTTGGTATGGGTCCTACACCACAATGTATTAGAGCAATGTGTTCGTTGTACCACAGTGGTTGCCCTAAGGCAAGCAGAAGGGATGGCAAGTGGCTTGGGCACATCTGGAGCTATTCACAGGTGATGTGGTTTTCCCAAGCCATCCCTGACTAAGTGAATGCGCTCTCCTTCAAAGACACAGGGGCATTTCCACAAAGACCGGAGTGTGGGAGAGGGGATGGACTTACAAAGGTTTTGCAGAACCAGCCTGTGTGTGAGCTCTTCCCCTCCTGTACATCAGCTTGCTCCCTCAGTTCTGCTGAAGGGCTTTGCATTCACCAGAGGGAAAGCAGGAGTGGGGAGGTCCCACAGAGCAACTGACCTTGGGTAGATCCAAGCCTCACAGGACTGGGTTTGCTCCTCAAGTTGCGAAGCATTTTCCTTATAGAAGACAGGATATCAGGTTGGTGCCTCTGCTTCCCCCTGGGCCCAGGCAGCCCCTTTCCCCTCCCAAGCCTTCACTGCTTTTGTGGTCCACTCCCTTGCACTTTGCCTGGGCAGTTTATGGAAAGAACACTTGTTGCCAACACAGACCAAAGGGCAATTTTCCCCTTTCTGTGAGCTACAGTCAAGCTAGGTGTTTCCTCCTTGTTTCTCCTCTCTTCTCCTGTACTGTGGCTCAGTGAAGGACTCCAGGCAGACCATAGTAATGAAGGGCCAGCACCAGTTGGGAGAAGAAAGGAATTGAGAGCTAATAGTAACCAAAAGAACAAATCTGCTACAGCTGGACAGTGTCTGTTTTCTTCTCTCCTTATCAAACCACAAATGGGAAAATCCCAGCCACAGCTCACTTTGCTTAAAATTTCTAATATTTTCACAGATGTTTGACATGATGTCTGTTAGAAATGAGGGAGTGTGTGAATGAATCCTGGAACCTGCCTTCACCCTGTTTTTGTACCAGCAAGCATGAAGCAGGAGCGTAGCTGTGAGAAGGGCACAGCAGGACACGCCTGGAGCAATGACTCTTTCAAGCCCATAAAGAGCAGAAAGAGCCTTCATCAGTCCCTCTCTGGGTGGAGAAGGGGTTGTATTCCAGTTTTGTCTTCATGGGCACAACTGCGATCTCCCCAGGGGACAATAGGAATGTTTACCAAAATAAGGAAAGCAGCTATGCCAAATTCAGAGTGTTGTTGGGTTGGAATTTTTTTTTTTTTTAAAAGGAAAGCTCTGCACGATCTGTCCACAGACATAAAGAACAGGGTGTTGTGTGGGTTGCTGGGAACAGGTCACATTTCTAAACGTCTTCTGAAGGCAACTCTAACTTCCCACCACTCTCCAGAGTGTGCTGTGGATTGCATAAGCACAGTTCAGGGTTTGAACACAGAAAAGAGGGTGGCCTGAGCTTAGCTCAATCCTTAGCTCTTACCTGTAAGAGTTCAGAATGAGATCCATCAACCCAGCTGGTGCTCAACTCAAGTCAGGTGGGACTTGGGCTCATGCTAAACTTGCTTTTGGAAAGTGAAACCCACTGTAAGTTTTTCGCAGCTTTGTTCAGCCGATTTCTTAGTTGGGTATCAAGGTTAGATTCCAGTGTGGGTTAGATTGCACCACCCTTCTATACACTGGGCTACCACTGCATAGGAAAAAGTTACAAATCAAAACCAATACTGTAAATCCAGCCCAGTATGTATTTTGTGCTCGTCCCAAGACACCCTTTTGTTGCATTTGCTTTGCAGGATGGTTTGCTTTTTCTTTCATGGGTGCTCAGTTGGCTACTCTTTTACTTTAAAAGTCTTTTACTTGTCAGGACACAGGTTCCAACGGGTGAGTCTTTAGCTATGGAGGGCAGGAGCACACAGGCCATTTTTCCAAAAGGTCTGTGCTGGAGTTCAGCTGTGTCTGAATTCAGCTTGTTGTTGTATCTTGGCAGTGCTCAGGAATCATTCATTCCTTGGGCTGCCCAAGGTGGCCAAAACAAAGGTACTGGGGAATTGAAGTTGCCCAGCATTTCTGACTAAATCTTTGCTTACTTACAATAAAATCCAAGACAGCAGAGAATGCATTTAATTAGGTCTGAGTTTTATTCTTTTCAAGATTTCTGCCTGAAGATACTTAAAAACTATTGAAAAGTGAGATACTACTCACTTTTTTTGTTACTTCGGCAAGTTTCTTACTTATTTTGCTTCTTCATGTTGTCTATTCACAAATCAGAAACTGAGTTGGTGATTTTCTTCCAAGTTCATTTGTTCTTAGGGATAGGTTGTATTTCTCACTGAATCCAGAGAGGTATGAATCTTGATTTTGCTTTTTAGGTTTGATATAAATGTGGTTTTTTTTTTTTATTTTGGTTGGTGTATTTGTTGTAACCTTGTTTTTCTTCTGTTCCTGCACCTTGTTTTTTGCTTTGAATTTTGGCTTCAAAATTATCTCAGATTTCAAAATAAGAATCAGTGAAAAGCAGAGGTAACTTGGATTTCACACTGAATTCTAACTTGCTTGTGATTTCCAGGCCTAAGTCATCTCACTTTCACACAAAAGATGATCTGCAGACTGCCAATGGTCTAAGAGCCTAGGTCCCGGTCTGGAATAAGACTAAGAAAACTTTGCCCAGCTGTAATTTTGGGTTTCATTGTGTATGTGTCCCATTGATACAAAAACTAGAAAAGAAAGCCAGACTCAGGAGTGGCAAGACCTTACAACTCCCCTAGCAGAGCAGGAGCTGCTTCAGGCATAGCAAGCACCCATGGCCATGAACAAGGCTGTCACTGTAGACATCCAGGAAGAACAAGCAGAAGTGGTTGGAATTTCCCCATCATTGGCTTCCAGTTGGCCTCCTCCAAGCCTCAGAAGTATGATGGGGCTATCCCCAAACTC
Organism: Merops nubicus; assembly: GCF_000691845.1. NCBI lineage: Eukaryota > Metazoa > Chordata > Aves > Coraciiformes > Meropidae > Merops > Merops nubicus. The sequence goes on from NW_008581608.1 coordinate 10,361, forward strand.
TTCATCATAGTGATGTGAGTTTGTCATTCCTGTGTTGTACCTGCTTCCTAAGTAATAAGTAGAACTGCCGGTAACCAGATACTCATCACTACTAAATTAACCACAAATGGAACATTTGTGGCCAGGCACCTGGACTCCATCCTCCAGGCAAAGTAGTGTCAGACAAACCAAATCTTTCCAGGCACAGCTCTGCTGGTTACAGTTAAACTCCCCTGCACACATTTGACTCCGTACTTTGGGAGAGTTATTTGCTGTCATGCCCTGTCCTTGTGCATGCATATCCACACACAGCAAAATAAAATGTTCTTCTGGGAAATTTTGGCCACCTGTCAAAATCAAGATGATAAATTTGAAACAAACATCTCCATATTAGCTGGTGATTGCCATATTGTTGCTACTAGCAACGGCTGCCGTGTTAGTGTTTTATATAAACACTCCACTTTTGTATCCCTACCCTGTTTTAAAGCACAACTACCTTATGAGGATTTCAGAAAGCAAACGCTTCTTATGGCACGGGCTCTGCCTCCTGCCACAGGGCACCACGAGGTCTTTGGGCAAGTGGGGCTCTCGTTCCTGCTGTGGGAGGGCACGTGGCGAGTGGACGGGGGACAGGGCAGGCTGGCCTCGGGCCCCAGCACTGACCGGCACAACTGGGCGGCACCGAGGGCTGCCCCACCTGGAACCAGGGCAGCCAGGTCCTCACCTCCACATTTGCAAAAGCACAGTGACTCTTCCAGGCTGGGAACAGAGGAATTCCCTGCCTCTAGAGCAAGCAGGACCTGGGATCACCTGCTAGAAGGAGTGGGGTGGGGTACAGAAAAAATGCTTTTGAGATTGAGTTCAGTTCTATCAGCTCATTGCTGGAGAGGGCTCAGCTTGAAAGCCAAAAGCTGGCCATTACTTACTGCTGCTGCCGTGCAGACCAGGTGCTGTTATGGCTGCATTTGCTTATTCCACTCCTCTGTGCCTGCTCCGAACCCTGCCTTTGCTTTCAGATCTTCAGTCCCTGCACAGAGGTGACAGTAAGGAGAGAGAATGTAGAGAAGGTACCTTTGTGCCACCAGGCCCATTTCCCTGTTCAGTTGTGGCTGAGGCTTAAAAAGGTCTTGTTCATCCTTTCTACTTCCTTTTAAAGGTTTGTTTGTGCTTTGTTTGAGCTTTACCTTTTCTCCCATTTATCAGATGAGTATTTCTTTGGGATTTTTCTTTCTGAAAACAGTTGCTGTGTGTGGTCTTATAGTCATGAACTGCCTTATTTAGTATTAGCCAGAAAGTTTGCACTGGGAGGATATATCTTTAACCAGGCCAACTCATATAGGTGCAAAACCTTTTCTCATGCCTAAAAATAAATGCCTCTCTTCAATCTTAAGACAAGTTGAAAAGAAATTATCTTCATTCTACTAGATCATTGATCAGTTACATGGTTACTTGTTGAGATAAAATGGGTATTCCAGAAGTACCTCAAAAAGACTCTTTTCAAAGAGAGATAGAATACTCTTGCCTTTAGACACCATAACGTATAAAAATTCTAAGCCAAAAGATGTACAGTCTAGTAACTGCTGTAACATTTGTGTAAACCAAAGACCATATTATTACAGAGTCTTAGTATTGCTTGTGCAACACCATAAACTGATTTTGTCCTTGTGTCACTTAATTGAGCTTAGTATTCAGAGAGTAAAAATGAACATTCATTATGCTGTAAGTTATCACAGAATGGCTTAGGCTGGCAGGGATCCTAGAGATCATCTAATCCAACCTCCCTGCCATGGGCCAGGACGCCTCTCAACTAGACGAGGTTGCTCAAGACCTCACCCAACCTGCCCTTGAACACTTCCAGGGAGGGGGCATCCAGGGCAACCTATTCCAAAGTCTCACCACCCTCGTAATGAAGAACTTCTTTGTAAGCCCTAGTCTAAACCCACTCTCCTTCAGTTTAAAACCATTTCTCCTTGTTCTGTCACTGCAAAATCTTATGAAAAGTCCCTCTCCAGCCTTTCTGTATGTGCCCTTCAGGTACTGGAAGGCAGTTATAAGGTCACCTCAGAGTCCTTTCTTCTTCAGGCTCAACAATCCCAGTGCCCTCAGCCTATCCCCATAGCAGAGATGCTCCAGTCCCTGGATCATGTTTGTGGACCTCCTGTGGACTCATTCCAACAGATCTATGTCCCTTTTATGGTGAGGTCACCAGAACTGGACATAATATTTGAGGTGGGGTCTCACAAAAGCAGAGTAAAGGGGGAGATTCACCTCCCTTGATCTGCAGGCCATATACTTCTTGATGCATCCCAGGATATTGTTGGGCTTTTAGGAGGCTGGTACGTTTGCTACTTCTATTGGTTAGGTTACAAGGCAAGAAGCCTGTTCTTATTGCATTTTACACAGACCCTAGAGTATATCTTTCAAACATAATCCCTGAAATTATTATAGCCTTAAGTTAAACACCTCCAATTCTATACTCAGCAAAAATGTTTGCTAAACTCAGGCACTGAAGTACAACATACCACTGTAATTGACTCCTGTCTGTGCTATTTTAGGAGAGCCAGATGTGCTGGAAGAGGAGTGTGAGAGGCCTGTGTTATGTCCCAGTGGCTGTCCCTCATCCCTGCAACATTTCTGTTTTAAAAAAAAGCATCCCTGCCATTTTCTTGGGACAAGAGCCTGCTGCAACATAAACCTGTCATAACTGTGAGAACAACATGAATAAACAATGCAGATAATATTCCTGTACTGACCTTAAAGGAAAAATCCTAATGAACGTTGCAAGCATGGAAAAAGTCATCCCTTTAACAATTAAACAGGCTTACTCATCAAACCTACAGTGGTAATAGGTAATCCCCCTATTAGGGAATTTTCAGACTAACCAAAAACTGTAACTGGACCTTTGCGTCAGGGTTTTGTGGGTAAACTCCAGGAGATGCTTTGTTTTGCCCTCTGACTTTCCACCCAACATCTGAAAGGTAGCTTGCCTTCTTTCTGCCTCAGTTTCTCATTAATATGTTACAAAAATAAAAGGTCACTGCACTGCATAAGTGCATAAGTGCTTTGATACTTTTTTATAAAAACGGGTACATGCAGGAGAATCTCGTAAAGAGTTTGGCAGCTGTTGCCTCTTCTGTGTCCTGCATGCCACATAGCAAAGAGAAGACCTTAATTTTAGCTTTAGTGGCAAATCTTCGACAAACAAAGGCATTTTAAATGCATCATCTGTGAGGACAACATGTTATTTTCTGGGCATTACTTGTGTCCCTTGAGGTCTTGCAGTTCTATTCACCACATCAAAATGTGACAGTCACCTTCTAGCCAGATCAAATACTCACTTATTTTAAGCATGCAGCTTATTGTCAAGAGGAAATATGACAATGTCACAATGAAATGACCATTCAATATAGTAACTAGCCATTTTATCTAGATTCTGTAACAAAAATGTTTCTGAGCATGAACTCCCCTCTCTTTGCCTGACTTCTGGGAAAGGACCTGACAGAGGGGCTCCAGCATGCTCACAGCAGAGGTTATGTTTTAAACATCAGGCATATAGTGGGATATAGTGTCATACACTCTCTACGTGCTCTTTGTGGAGCTACTTCCATCAAAGTGAGCTTGGGAAGGCCTACGTGGCTCTGCAATCGCTGCAACCACTGTGTACCTTTAAGGTCCTAAGGAAACTCTCAGACTCCCTAGCAAGAAAGCTTGCAAGATCCCTTATCAAAAAGGCTCTAATTCTGTACAGGGTTTAGAGGCCACAGTGTCAGCTCCTCAAAAACCCCCAACCCACAGCTATCCTTTCTAAGCCATTGATGTCTTTGTCCTCTAATTTTTACTTTCCTATGCCAAATTCTTTATCTGCAGCCATGCAGAGCTTTTACCAGATTTAACTGTAGTTAGTCCTTTGTATTCTTTTAATTTTGGGCTCTTAGTCTCACAGGCAAGGCTTGTGTGACTGCACCTTTTTTTTCCAGGAGCTTTTTAATCCTCTATCACCCCCAGTAAATTTTATTATCTACGTTAATTTCAGTCACAACAGGCAAGTGAACAATTCTTCTGCAGGCCAGCACATTACAAGCATTTTGAAATTAGTGGGTGATGTTTTTTTTTTCTCCCTGAGAAAAAGTCATTCAACAGTTTTGGGTAGCTAATTGGCATGTGTATCATGGCCACTCAGTCACTGAGCCCACAACTGTGGGCTAGCTGTGGTGTGCCTGATAGAAATGGCATATAATCATGGTGGAGATCAAGGTCTTTGCAGAGAGGTGGATCAGGACACAAAAGATACAAGCCTGCAGGAAATATCATATGGTTGGTTCCACTGTTCCCAGAACAGCATATTCAGATTTTCACATAAAGCTTCAGTTACTGCATTCAGTTTTTGAACTACAAAGATGAGGAAACAGAAGGTGGAAGGTGTTTACATCAACAGCCCATTCGGTCCCTCAGGAAGACCTGTGCTAATGTGTGCCTATGTTATCACACACACCTAGAGGCCTGTCAAAATCTGCAAGACCTTTATGTATATTCAACATACAAGAAGTGCTTAAAGTAAGAGGTCGCTGCCAATTTTCATAAACTTCATATTTAATCTTTTAAAAAAGCACTGGGATGATGACTGGTGGTATGTGTGCATGGAGGTAGATTTCTTCCTCTACATCGTAAGAACAGGCCAGAGAACATCCCTTTCCACAAGTGTGATACTGTCTGTGAACACTTAGATGTTCAGTGTACCAAAGCACTTGCTTCAGTTCATCACTTTTCAGCAGAGCATGGACAAGTGCTTAGTTGAACATGCTGAGCTGCAGTAAGAAATGAATACCTTTGGTACCAAGCCAGAAACCATTGCTTTACCCTTGTAATTAATAGGTTTGTCCCTTTCCTCTAATATCATCGTAAGTAGATTAAAATCAATGGCATTTGGGAGTATGTATCACTCCAGAGCTTGAAATTCCCATCTTCCTTTTCCAGTACACTGGGGCACCTGGTCAAGAGACAAAGGCTTGTTTTATACCCCAAGGATTACTTATTTTGTGGTGTTAACAGTGGGGGAAGAATCCAATAACAAATGGGAACAATATTCTCTCTTTGGCCAACTAGTGATTTTTGCTTAGCTTACTTCAGAGAATTTTGGCTGGGAGTTGGCCAGTACTGTATATATATAAAGTGAGTTTAATGAAACTAAGAAAAAAAGATGCATGTATTCTCCAGTTTAGTTTCTAAATGCCAAATTATATTGTAATGATTGGAAAACAAACAAACAAAAAATAAAAAAAATCAACTTCCATTAACTTGAAAGTAGTTGCTTAATTTCTCACACAGAGGTAATCCTTTAAGAGGAAATTACAGCCAGACACTGTGGGCTTTTTTCTTTCCTTCTCTTTTTTTCTTCTTTATTATTGCTTAGCAGATCCTAGTTTTAGTTCCTCAAAATGGAGTTTTTGTTGGTTCTCTTTTTCTCAGTGTGTAAGATACCGCTAGTTTTGCAGAGTGATTTTTCCCGCCAAAAATGCCTTCTGTTGCAGTGGTTTGTGCAGCTGTTTTTGTATCCATGGAGGTATAACTGAAAAGGGCCTGATTCCTGCAGCCTGGCTCTCTGTACACCCCAAGTATGAGATGCCACCATTCTGATTTAGGTGGCATTTAAAATCAAACAGGGATAAGTGACAATAAAAATGGGGGGGAAAAAAACCCAAAACAATAGGCTTTTGATGTTGGGTAGTATCTTCATGAGAGAAGACCTATAAAAGTCTATTGTCATGAAATATTCTACCCATTTTAGTAAAAATTTCTGTCCTCAAACCAGGGAATTTCCATTAGAAGCCACAGACTCTTTCACAATGTTACACGTGTATGAGGACTCCACTTTATACAATCAAACTACCACCCTAGTCTCTGATCCTTACAAGAGAAGAGGGGATGGAACAAGTATTTCCCCACTTGTGGGATATTGTCTCCTTTGCCGTGACTTCTGTGCTATCTCAGCAGGAGAAGGCTGGAGTTGGGCTTGGTGGCTGTGGGCAACATTGTGCTGGGGAGTTACCGCTGAGGACTTTGGTGAGGAAGTGGAGTCAAGGACCAGATCCTCAAAGATGCTTCAGGACCTATTGCCTTTTTAATCAACCCTCCCACCCAGCTTTTAAATAGGAGTTGGGAACATAACTGTCTTAGCCAATTTTGGATAAGATCGGTGTCAGGGAGAGAGCAGGCAGGCTTTAGCAGTGTGAGGTCTAATACCTTTCAGTTTGCTCTTCTTCATGACCGCTGTGCACTGAGCATGGCTGAGATAAAACTAATCTGTGCTTGAGCAGTCCATTTCATTGTGATCCCTTTTATTTTCAGTACCAGTGAAACGAGGTACAGAGAGACTACATGACACATTCCCCCAATCATTTCTACAAAAAACAGATGGTAAAAGCATGACCTAGACTGCATCTGAAAACTATAGAGGACGGATTTAATATCAGGGTGCTTGCTTGGAATGCCAAGTCTGTAAAAACAGGGAGAAAAGGGACCAGGATCAGCATCTAGGTTTTGAGTTGTCACAGAAATATTGCACAAGAATGCTGCAAAGCTGGGATTTGGAGAGAGTTGCTCCTAATGGTGCTTGAATCAAGTTTTACTCAATGACTCATCACTAAAAAATTGAATATGATTCAAAGATCTACTACCAGCCAAAATCTTATGGATGGAGAGATTTCATTGTGTCTCTAGTGGAAGTCTATTCTGAATGAACTCTTCCTTGGACTAACTTATGGGACCACAGCAAGATGTTTCCTTTAGTGTAATTTTCTTTACTGTAAGAGGGCACTGGATCACTGAGATCCTTTGGCACATCATCTCCGCCATGGTGCCAACCTTTAACAAGTCTTTGACATGCTAATTTTGTGCCCTGGCAGAAGATGTTCCTTCTCCACAAACTTGATGCATTAAGAGTGATATGCATGACCACTGGAAAGTGAAGAAGGTACCATTTTCTTTAATAAGTCATTATCTAAGTTATAATGAAAAGTGTAAAACATGAATCCTGTTAAGGTCTTGCAGTAATTCAGAAGGTGTTTGGATCTGCCCATAAAATACGCAACAGTAGTGAAAGTGTAGAGAAAATCATGAAACCATATCATATTGTCTGATTATGGATAGCAGTACTTGCACATGCCATAGCTGATTTGTACTACAGACTCCCCAGCCATCACTGGGCCTCACCCTACTAAGCTGGCTAACCTGATTCCTCCTAACATGCTGTCCTGTGGAAGAGTGTGTGTACACTCACATGTACTTCTCTCAGCACCTCTGGGATTTTATATGAATCTTAAAGTCTTTAATCTGAGGGACCTACAAACCTTCTCAGTGTCTTTGCATACATGGAAAGCTACAGAGTGATACAAATACCTTTGCATTATTTTGTTAAAGCCCACTCAGCTTTTGAGGAGGTAGAAAGTACCAAGCATTGTCAAAGATGTTCCCAAGCTAGAGTTGCCTTAGGAACACTTTGTTGGCCTGTCCAAATAGCAACAAAATACAGGGGACACTTAAGGCAACATTCCCGTCAGTACCAATCCAGTAACAACAACAGCCACTGTGCTAAGAACATCTGACAGCTGTCAAATTGTCTGCAACAGAGCAGGGAGGACGAAGATGGTTTAGTCAGTTGAAAAGCTTCCACCTATTCTGTGTCACATATTCCTCCTGGGCCCATGAGCTGGCAAGGCAGCAGTTAATGGAGATGTTGAGTGAGGAGCTGGCTAACTCCTCAAATTAAAATATGCATCCTTACCCTTAAGATAGCAGCCCTCACTTGGTGCAAGCCACTGTGACTTGTTTTTTGACTCAAGCCTTACAATGACAAAGGGTTCAAGTCCCTCAGCTTGTGCATGGTAGGAGGTCTAGTGGCAAGGACATTTGGCTGACAGCTTCAACAAGACAACCATACAAAGCAATCATTAGCAGAGAGAAGGAAGTCATTAATACCTCTGCAGATATAGTATTCTTTTTTCCTCTCTCATGTTATCTATTTAGACCATGATGGAGTGGAGTACAGATAATGATATACATAAGTTGAGTACATGAAAGAGAGCGCTCAGTGAGGAACAAGCAGCTCTAGTTACCCCCATATTACCCAATTAGTGCAGTGCCTAGAGTTGAGGCATGGAGTTCAGGGACCCCTGTGGAAGGTAGACAGATAAAGTGACAAGCAGAAAGAACTGTCCTGCAGCTGCTCAACTGTTTATGCATGGTTTTCCATTTGTTTTTCCTGTGGGAGACAGATCCAGAGCCATAGCAGAGACTGTCAAGAGGGAAGACAGGCTGGAATTGGCCTGAAGGGTCTCTGTAGATCCACCTGAAGTTAGTGAGAAAAAGCTATGCATTATGCTTGCTCTGAACAAGAGGGACAGGGGTCAAAAGGGTCTCCTGAACCATAATATTAGGTTCTCTATTAATTCTCAACATTCCTTTTTTAATCCTGTTTGTGGACACTATTATCCCAAACAGAAGGGGAATGAAAATCTACGGCTTTGGTGGGAATGTTATCAGTTATGGCCATCTTCCTGGACTTGGCTTAAGCTGAGTTGTCACTTTTCTTCTATTCCAGATTTATAAACATAGCTAATTCTCCTTGCCAGGAACTTGGGAGCCCCAACTTTCAAACTCAGGCTCACAAACAACAAAATCTGAAGTGAAAGGGTGCATGTGCCTGCACAGCAAAGCTATGAAGTTGTCTCTGGTTTCCTTCTAATAAAAACCTGGGAAATTACATTGAAGAAAGAAAGTGATCTTGATTACCAAGTCAAACTGGGAAGTGACTGGGAAGTGTCCACTTTATGGTTCCACAGGCAAATCTGTGTTAGCTGCCTTGACTCCCAGTGCTCATAATGTCTTTAGTCATATTACTGCAAGGATTTTTTTTTTCATAAGATCCCTGTCTCATTCGGTATTTTAAATGGATGTATAATGAATTATTAAGACAAATGCAAATAATTTTATTTTCCAACTTTTTAATATCTCTCATTGAAACCCCTGTGATGTTTTCTAGCACATTTTTATTTCTGCATTGAGATATGCAGCTACCGCGCTTTTTTTTTGTGATTGTTTCCCTTCTGCAATGTTCAGTTTCTCTTGTCTTTGGCCCATCCATCCTGAGTTTTTTTTTCCTGGAAATGTATTCCGCACTAGACAAATTATTTCCCTCACAGTTTCCTGGAATATGTTTCACAAGAGGGGAAGAAGTGCAGTTACTTCTGCAGTTTACGGAGATGTTTTTCTTAGAGGCTCAACATATCCATAAATCAACATCACAGAGAACGATGTTGCAATTAAAGTCCACCCACTGAATTTAACTTTCATTTTACTAGTTTGCAACAAAAGACAGGAAAGTGGCCCAATATTGGTAAGCCTGTGACTAACATTAAGTATCTGTCTAGCCTGATTTTCCCATTGCTGTTTATTTAAGTGCAGCTTTTTAATCTTCTGTTCCAGTTTATTGGAAAATACCTTGAAATCATCTCTGACCATACAAGAAGGGAGGATGGAGCCCAGGATCAGGGCCATGTCCTAGTGGTCCAAAAGGACCTATCCAAAAACAAGCTCTCCATTGCTCTTGGGTATTTCTAACAAGAGGCTGTCATTGCTTCAGGAACGCTCAGGCTGCAATGGACATGGGAGATAAGGTTGAAGAAAGGCAGTGTACCTGTCACCCTTTCACAGATCCAAAATCAGAGAACCATAAAATGAATAAAGGCTTTGCTGACACAAAGGTGTGTGAAGCCCAAAGACATCTTTACAGTAGTCCCTTTCAATCCTGGATCTCTATATCTTGAATAGCTGCCACTTACTGGTGAGTCCTGTCATGAAATAAAGAGATCTCAGTGATTTCTCTAGATTTTATACAGGCCAGCCACTTCTTTCAGAGCTGTCACAGCCTGCAGTTCAGGACTGCTAAAAAAGAATGTCCCGTACTGGTGCTGAACTTGTTTTAGACAACTCTTAGGTGAAAGTTAATCTGTAGTCTCCTGTGAGCAGGACTGATCACTTTTCCCTTGGTAGGAGTACACAAAAGATGCACCCCTGCACATCTGCCCTTCTCATTCCAGCTGTCTACATGTGCACACCTCTCAGCACACTCCCTGCTGCAAAGCTGGCCTTGCTGTTACGATGCTGCACACTTACTGCTCGGCCGGTTTGCAAAGGGGAGAAGATCAATTCAAAATAATGTGGTCGTGGTCTAAATACAAAGTGGTGCCTCTGCTTCCACTTCCCACATTCTAACACAAACCTGAGGTAGCCCAAATAGGATGGCAGACAATTGCTATGCCACACAACCCAGCACAGCTGTATGAAATGTCACCAAAATTCACCAGAAAGTGGCAACAGGGAAGCTAGTGGGCTGGACAAGGATGAGAGAACTACTGCATCTGAAGATGAATACCTTCTGCTCTTCTTCACGCCTGAATGCTGCCTTCTTGCTGCACAGAACCCAAAGCTCACCCAGACCCCGCCTATGCTTCAGGTAGAAGGTTGTGCCACAGCTGAAGAGAGGAGCAGCAGGGACTCACTTCTACGTTGCCTTCATGGGGAAAACATGGGACCCATCTTGGAAGAGTCATTTCACTGAGGCAGAGCCTTGGGAATAAAGGCCCAGAGTCTCACGTAACAGAAATCAGTAACTGTCACTCCTGTGAAGACATGCTGACAGCTACTGCCACGGTTTCTGCCCTCTAACGTATGCCTCTGTTTTGTCCCTCCACCCTGCCATTTACACTAGTATCCCAATCACTAACTGAATCCCAGCTGAAATCACATAAGCATGAGACAAACATTCGTTCATTGTTTGGAATGATGGTTATGATCAGTTTTGTGTGTGGCATCAATAAGGGTTCACTGAAGGAGAACAGACTGAAACCTTATTGCTCAAGTTACTGTTCAAATAGGTCACAAAGTTACATCTTTTTGACCAAAGAGGATGCAGTCAAAAGCTGAGACTATGAGTGGACGCAGCTAGCGCAAGGGGACATCATGAGAGACTGATGAGACATCCCTGTGAGTGCAAAAGGTGGTGGGCATAACATCCACTGGCTATTTTCTCTGTCTAAACTGGCACATCTACATCCAAGTTAGTAATCTAGACTCTCCATAGTCCAGACACAGAGCAAGATATATATATCTACATGTGGAGGAATCCTGTCCTGCAGTAGGAACCTAAGACAGCTCAGAGAGTTTCTGCAGCTAGAACTGCCTCTTTCTGCCCATTGACTGTAAAGGGGCTTAAACCACAGGCTCAGATGTTGAGCTTTTCCTACAACACTGTACAGAGGTGGTAAACACATCGTACGTACAAAGTAGCACGCATGGCATGAATCGTAGCATGATCCCTTCAGTCTAAGAGGAAAACCGGAGGGAGCCTATTTTCCAGATGAAGAAATAAACTGAGATGGGATATAACTTCTTCTTGCTATTCTTTATAGAAAAGGGCTTCTTTCAATTCCTGACAAAGAAAAACATTCTCCTGTGCAGCTCTTAGGAAATAACACCACCAGTTTCCTTCCACTTATACTGCTCATGTAACAACAGTATCACCCTGCTCTTAAACTGTTCTCCTCAGCAGTAGCTCTCACTCTGCTCTTTTATGCCCTGAGTTGCATCTCATTTACTCACTTAGGTTCCCTTCAGCCACACGGGTCTGTGCCACCCTCGTGCCTCCCTTATGACAAAAGAAGCCTGGGATTCCCATGGCTGATGTTTCCTGACAGTTTGGTAATAGCAGCCTAAACATCTGCTTTAGGCTCCTGTCATGCCCCTGGGGATGCCCTAAGCTGGGTTTTTCCCTGCTTTCCCCAGGGCACAGTGAGTGCAAAATGCTCCCAGGCCCAGACAGCAGTTTGTCCAAGTAGAAGGCAGAAAGGCAAAAAAGCAATGAGAACAGAGGGAGATCTGCTGTTGTGATTGCACGTGTCAGGAAGGGGTAATAGTGTGGAATAGTGGTGCCAGTGAGAGGACGTTTCAGCCCACTGTGCATTCAGAAAGCAATTGCTGGTGACATTTCTTCATGCCCTCATCCTTCTCAGAAACTGGCAGGTTCTGAGGTGTTACATATTTGGTTTTGCATGTGGGAGGCTGGCAAACTAGAAGTAGGGTCTGCTGCTTTGTGTTGAACTAAGCAAGCAAGCAGGGAAAAAGCAGTTCCTTTAATCTGACCAGGTATAATAATTGTTGACCTTGCAACTGCCTACACTGGCGTATGGAATGGTAAAAGTTTGCCTGCTCTCACCTCACAGAGATTGAGAACCCTTGCCCATCTCTCTCTTTAAGCCTGCTAAGGACTCGAGAACAAGGGTTTAAGGACATAAAATGCTACAACATGGACAAGTTAGCCTTCTACAAGGGCAATGACAGTCAATATGCTGAGTAACTGTCTAAAAGATACATCAGAGAGATTTTCTTGGCCAAGTTGGTTCATGTGACCAACAGCATCATATAATCTGTGGCAGCTGGTCGGTGTCTTGCCTCAGTGTCTAGTGGCTTGTTACGCAAACGTGAAAGTTTTCTACAGCTCAGACACGCCCAGTTTCTTTTAAATGAACTCTTCATTTTATTGCTAGTCAAGTGACTTGCTTGGTTTGCATTATTCTTTTGAAAAAGAATACGTGCCTTTTTGCTGTTTGAGAAATTTGCTGAATTGCCCATTCCCATGATCAGAATTCTCCATTTGCTGGGACATGTTGGTCATCATTGCCTCACTGGTTCTTTTCCCAGTGCTAATATGACCATCACTAGTGTCGTCCTCACGGCAGCCTATTGACTACTTAGTGATTACAAACAACGCTGTATTTGAAAAGGCCAAAGGTGAGGTTTCAGGTTGTCTGGTAACACATAGAAAAGCCTACAGGTATCACATTCTTTCTTTACCAGCTAGCATTCAGCCAGCCCAAACTGAGGCAAACTCTCTTCTCTTTGATCCCTGAAAAACTGTTATTTGTTGATGCCACCTTCAAGTGACTTCAAGCTACATTTTTACATTTTTCACTTGGGGGTTTTAACCTTTCATAGATGACTTCAAGTCTTTGCAGACCTTCAGAAACCAAAACACACATGATAAAACCTGTATCCATCAGCCCAAATACATATTAACTCTTCATTTCTGTGACATACCACTGACACTTATGCAGGTTGCATTTTAAATATGCTGAATAACTTTTGAAGACCATTTACATTTATCATTTCAAGTCACTGGGGCACTTCCTCTGTCCTGTCATGCTTTGGTTGCAAGGTTAGCATAAGCAGAGCCTCTACCATCCTCCCCACCTTCAGGACAAAAGAGAGATGAAGAAGATGGTCTTTGCAAGATGAGAAAAAGATATGTCCAAGGTGGCTTCATTCTTCTCCAGGTCTCCTCAAATCCTAGCTGGTCCCTGGGACCACTGCCGGCCAGCTTACAGGTCTCTACAGGCTTCTTGTCTTTTCTTTATGAGGCATCTTAGCACGAACACTCATGAGAGAGACCTCCTTGGAGGCAGAGTGTAGGAGGTCAGCCAAACATATCTTTCCAGACTATGAAACCTAATAGGACTAAGTGTATTTTGCAAATCTTTTCTAACCTGGAAGTTGCTGCAGCCAGACCCCAAGACTCAGGGCCAGGAGGAAGTTCAGGGAGTTCTGACTGGTTCTCCAGACATCACCTGCCCTCAGCCGCCTGTGCACTCTGTGCTGGTAAGGAACTGAAATCAGGGCAGTCAGTGCTCCCTCCCAGCGTTGGAAAGGTCTTCCAGGGCTATCAGACAACTCTGGATACACAGCCACTGTAACAGACAACCTCCTGGCCACTGCTCCAAGGCAGGATTCTGCTTTTGGAGTGGGTGTCCGCATTTCACTAAACAAGCTATTTTCATTCCATCTAGTTATTCTTAATTGAACAAGAAAACTTGAATTTTGAGGAGGTCTGGCCAGATGCTCAGAGCTACCTGAGCATTATTATCTTTGTCTCCTTATAAAAATGCACTGTGTAAAGAAAAGACAACAGGAACCATCCTGCTAAATGCGTAATTACATATACAGACATTCATTTACACAGATAGGGAGCATTTGTGTGCTTACACAATTCTGTCATTTTACTTGGAAGAAAAAATACAGACATACATGGCAGATTTGTGGACTGCATTTATAATTCACATCCATGATAATTCTGAGCCATATAGTGCCCATTTAAGAGGACTACCCTGTCCTTTCTCCATGCTTGAGGTGTTTACAGAGCTAATGCCAAAGCAACACATTCAAACAACCTAAAGGCTTCTGTGTTGTGGGCTGATCCTGAGAGTTTGTGGCTCTCTGAATAGCCAAGCACAGTCCCCTTACATCATATTTAAAATACACTCAAGGATGGGAAAGCCCAAAAATCTGGATGGCAGAAGCACTCAACAAGAATGGCATACTTTGTGAATGAGGCTAGCATCTGTAGTAGCTCTGGAGGCCTTAGCAGCTTTCTCTACTTCCTAATTTTAGAAACAGTTTGGGGAACATCCTTTCTTGTCCTATTCTGTAACTTCTGCTTGTAGTTGCAACTGAAACCACAATCTATGAAGACAGGTGGTGGTTGGGAAGCCCCTACAGGTGACCACAGCCAGCCTATGTATCCAAATGTTCAGCAGTTCATGGAAGCCTTGAACATAGCTGAATTTTCAGCTTGAGCTATCTCATTGGGGAAAAATAGTGTACATAAAACATAGGAATGCAGGAATTAGCAGGTCAGGTCAGTCTTATGAGCTGCCTAATCCAGGCTTCTATATCTAATGATAAATAAGGCTACTTACTTCAGAAGTAGTTGCACTTCTCATGCCTTTACAAGAAGATTTTTCTTCGAATCCTCTAGCTGATTAATTTTACTTATTTTTGACAAGAGTATTGGAGAAGGCTGATTTATGTTCTTATTTCATTAGAAGCTGTTTGCCTAAAAAAAGGAGGAATGATAATACACTACTAACCATTTCAGCTTAATCAGTACATCAGCTTCTGTCCCCATGGGTGGAAGACCACAGTGTTCAACAGAAAGATTGCTGGAAGGGACCTGGAGCATCTTCTACCCTCCAAAATAGAATCAATTAACAAATGTTTGTCTAATCCATGTAAGCTGTGACACATATGCTGGCCTGTAGCATTAAGTCTTGGCAGTGGGACTCTCAGCTTGCCATCCTTGAAGGGAGAAGAGCCCTGCTCTCTGCTAGAACCTATGCTTTCCTCATCACTCAGTTCTCTCAGTCATACCCTGAGAGACCCTTACCTTGGTTATTCTCTGTAAAGCAGCATATACTTGTGTTAAAGAATGACTAACAAAGTGAATTAATGCATTCTGTTATTGCTTTAGTCTTTTCATGCAATATAAGCAAGACGAAAAAATGCTTAAATGGGCTTATACTCGAAATTCAGGGTTTAATTAGTCTTTATTTTCCCTTGGAAGCTCCTTAAAATGATACTTTTTAAATGCTGTCTGCAAAAGAAGGTAGATTAAAACACTTCCATTAAAGGCACAGCCTTACTTCTCCACGTATCAGCTGAGGGCCCATTCACATTCCTCTGTCACCCAAGAAGAGACCAAGAAAAACAAAAAGACAAGATTTACAACTGCCAGTAGCTTTACCAGGTGGAGGGGGCAGGGGGAGAGTAAAACCCTCCCCCAAAGAACCAGGAAAGACTGTTGCTCTTCCTTGCACTTCTCAGCAGAAAAAGAAGCCCAGAACCATATCATAGTATTGTAAAAATGACACTGCAAATCAATTTTAAGATTTCTGCCTATAAGTATCATCTAGGGGAATTTCTGATGGGAAGTTTATCTAATACAATAACTGAAACTTTTTTAATTGCACCAAACAATGGAAATTAAAAACTACATCTGAAGTGTCTGTGAGAAGAAATTAGATAGGAATGCATTTAGATCTTTATGTTCTTTTTCAGTCACCTCTCTCTAGTAAGTCATTTCTCAGCAGAAATGAGTAGTATTGATGGGAAACACAAGATACTTTGTCCATTATAGTAAGGCAAATACTACAATTGAGGCTTAATCAGGAGGTGTAGCTTCTGGTATTTCCCAGGCCTTCAGGCTGATAAATTAAGTTCCCTCTGAGTAATTTAAGAAGTATTTGCTTTATGAAGAAGCACCAACTTGTTTGAGTGTAGGAGGAAAGTGAAAAGTCAATGAAGTGCTGTCAGCTGGCTGACCTGTGTGCAGCCTGAGTGAAGGGAAAGGCTCTCCAACAGTGTTTGCAGTTTAAGACTATGGCAGATACTCTTCAGACAAGCTGGCATTTTTTCTCCCTCTGCACCCACCAAGGATTTAGAGCTGAGGTTGATAATTTTACCTGAGGAGAAGGTCTTCCTAGGAACAAAAGAAATTCCTTTGGGCCCTGAAGCAAAGAGTTCCTTCCTCCAGTGCTGCCAGGAAAAGGAAAACTAGTCTGATTTGTGGTGCATTTCCAAATAGGTGGCACAATTACCTGGATGGGATGCAGGAGGAGGATGCAATTATTTCTACTATGTGTATGAGCCATGGAGTTCAGATGAATGCATGTCTGCAGAAAAATTGCAGGGAAAAAAAAACTCCAATCCAACTGAAAAAAAAAAAAAACACTAGATACCAGTAACCCATTCTGTGTCTGTTAGGGTTCAGAAAACCTTTCCTTTTATTGCTACAAAAGAGCTGCCCTGGTCCACTGAGTAACAGCTTTGCTAAAGGTCACTAGCCGGATCTGTTTACGTACTAGATTGCAGCACATCCACCTGGCACCTGTTTTCAGTCCGTGTACTATATTCCTGATGCATTTCTGTGAGGATAGAGGGATTAAAAGCATTGCTCCCCTCAGGGCACCTAGCCTCCTTCATTCTCCTCTAGCTGTGAAGCTTAAAAAAAAAACCAAGACCTGAGATCCTGAAATGATCACTTTACTTAGCAGAGTCTAGAGGAGCTTTAATGATCTGTGAAGCAGATGGAATGTATTTAAAAGTTGGATCTGACTTTCTCTGTGCTGTGGAATTCCCTGTAGCTGTGCTAGCAGCCCACCTCAGACCAAGCCTGTCCAGGGAAATTCCCTTTCTGCCTTTAGTGCTCTCCTGAATTATTACATTTCAAAGTTTCTTTAAACTAAACTGCTGCTAGCTATCTCCCTTCTATTTGTTTTAGAGAATCTGCTCATTGGATAGCATCTGAACCAGAGACTGTATTACCAGGGTCTGAATGGAGAAGTCCAACTAGAAAAGTGGAGCAGGAGGAGGGGAGCCGCCCGTGGCTGGATGCTAGTGTGGAAGAGCAGTGGATATCAATGACTTCCTCCAGATGAGCACGGGCTTTCTGCCAGTCACTCTCCTGAAGTGAAAGCTTGTACCTTTCATGCATAAATCAGAAAACATCAGATGGCTGATTTGAAAACCAGTGATGAATGCTTAAATACGAGATAAACAGTCAATTGAATGTTTTGATAAGGAAAGGTCACTGTGTGAGTATGTTATATATAGAAAGGCTGTATCTGGGGTCCGAGGGTGGGCACACTTGATTGACTTTGGTGTTGTTGATCTAGGCATTAGCATGATTATTAATACCTTTGCTTATTATAGTGCAGTGCCTGGGGCTCAAACAAATCAAGGCACCAGGGGTGAAACAGGGACCAGGTTTCTGCCTGAGAAGGTTACAGCCTGGGCACAGCAGGTACCTGAGGTCCATGCATGGAGAAGGTTACCAGTTCAAAAGTAATCCTTTGCAAATTAAGAACCTGCTACCATTTTCCTCGGAAATACTTTTATAACCTAAGCATAACAGGCTGGAGAGGTCTGCCATGAGCAGGTTCTCTGAAGTCAGGATGCAGGTGGGTTTCCGTGGTGTGACAATGGGGGTCAGTGACACACCCATTTTCAGGATCCAGGTTAGTGAACAAGGTGCTGATGGGGCAGCTTTGGCCGCTTGACTGTGCCACTCCCGCCAGCCAGCTCCACGGGGAAGCCTCCATCAGGGTCAAAGTGATAAATTTGCTCAGGAAAGATAGATTCGATTTGTCTCTGAAATTGTTTTGAAAATTAATTCTGCATCAAGAAAAGTTTGGTTAAGTATTAAATGTTTTCACTGAAAAAGTTAAGGTTTCCTTCACTAATAACCCACTATTTGAAACGTGAGTCAACTTCTGGCATTTCCTCTACTTTCAGCAAGAAAACTCCCAAGCAGCCTGCTAAAAATAAGATTTTGAGCAGCTGTTCTTAAGAAGTCAAGCTCCTTTCAAATTTCTCCGTCAAGCCAGCACCAAAAAGACCTGTTTGTTTTGTTTGATGTAGGTCAGTAAAAGCAGCGTCGCAGATTTATCCGGCTCGTCTGTGGTTGGCTCAGCAGGGCTCCACGCAGAGACCGATTTTCGCTTTCAGTTTGGCTCTTAGCTCACTCATGCAGAAGTTGAACTTTGAGAAATCCCCAAAGATGAAGCCCAGCCACAGTACTACAGTTAGTGAAGTGCAGGATTTTCCCATCCTCTGTTTATAACTGACTGGGAGGCTTTCTTGGGTATTTTTGTTATTTTTCAGAAAACACTTAAGGTAGGGGGGGGGTTCAGGAATTATTTTTAGAGATACTACATGAAAAAAAAGAGAAGTACAAGAAGTAAGAAAATCCATTTGACTTGTTATTTGTGAGACATAATCGGTGTACACATTTTCTTCTCTAGAACTAGGGTTACTGCTGTTAGCCAAGGAGAGAGGGATGCTCATCACTGGGTTTCTGGGAGGCTGCGATCCAGGGCCACTGGCAGGGCCAACCTCACAACTGTCTCCCCTACACAAATGAATCCACACACATACCCTGAGTCATATCCTAATCTTCCTTGTAGTAATCTATCTACACTGATATCCTTCAGATTCACACTGCATAGCTTTCTCAAACCCTGCAACAGTTTTTATGGAATTTTCCTGCAGTTTCATCAAGTTTCCAAATCCTTTAAAAAATACAGACACCAGCGTGTCGACAGTCCTTCAGTTCCAGTGTTGCAAACACTTTTTTAAGGTAAAATTAATCTCATCTGATAATTGTTTTCTCTACACAGCAAGCTTTGGGTATATAAAAGGTTCCTTATAAGTGGTTGTCTGGAAAATGAACAGCTGAAACTTTAATACAAGCCATCTATCCCAGCTTCCATCATCCGTCTGAATTAAAGTGAGATATGGACCAGTGACATACAGAGAGTAAAGTCACTGTACCATTCCGTAGAAAAGCCAAGGCTGGGTGCTATGGGCCATGCAGGCACTGACAGACAGGTCTGTCCACAGATGCTGGGGACCTCAGTGCAGCTAATGTCTTTGGCTGCAGGAGAGGTAGGGACAGCCGTCCCTCAGCTCTTGGGATGCCAGGTCCCACAGTAGCTTCATGCCTGCAGTATTGAGGAAACCATTTTCATGCCTGGGCAGAATGAGGCTGATAAATCTCATGGATATGGATATACTGTGTAGAGATCGACTGGCAGAGGACACAAGTCGTTTTGATCAAGAGCATATCTAAGAAGTAAAGGTCTTGCATACAGTGGATACACAGTGAAGACAGGGAAAAGGCATCCTCCTGGATGAGTTTTGTGGGGCCAGGCTGAGTCCAAGAGGTTTAGACAATATTTATATTATTTTTCTGGATTATATTTTTCAGTAAGAAATAAATGCAATGAGTTTGGCTAAAATCCATCCTCTTGCCCAGAGGTGGGCAGCTCAGTGGGACTCCATTTTGACATTAAACCAAATGGTATTTTGTTTTTATGGCTATAACTGATTTTAAATGAAATAGCCCATCCACTGATGGATGGGTGTTGCACAGGAAGCATGAGAAGATGCAAAGTGAGTCCAGGAACCTGCCACTTAGCTTCATGGCAATGGATAGTGGGATGTAACCTTTGTCTGGGACAAGAGGGTAGATAGATGAGGCTGGTGTTTGAGGGTAAAACAGGTCCAGCAGCTGGGTTGTGTGTCCATATAAAACCCAAATACACAGGCCTGTCTGCAATATACCAGGGTCTTCCATTGGCTTGAGAGGCCTATAGGCACTTGCACTTGCACTGGAAGAGCCATAAGGATGTTTGCTTCTAGCAAGCCACGGGTCAGTCGCTGACCGCAGATACTGCAGTGAACCAGGCTGAGACTGACCTTCCAGTGTGCCCTCTCTCATGGAGGGTTAAGAAGTGCAGATGGATTTTCTATGTCATTTACAGCAGGTTCTTATGACAGGTGACACTCAAATCTCCAGGGAGCTCAAAGAGAGCAGAGTCAGAGAGATGTGGTGTGAAGCATGCCTTCAAGGCATATGAAGGTTCTCCTAAGACAGCCAGCTGCAGCTTCATCTGGTTGTTCCCCATCTTGCTCACTGTATGCCTTCTCCTCTGCAGAGCAGGTGACAGGGTCATGTGTGGAATGAGAAGCACGACTGATGCTCCACTCACGCCCTCCTCTTGTGCAATGAGGGGACACACCCACGTACACGGTATGTGCTGCTTCCTCCAGAGCCCTCACTTGCTGTGCTGGCTGTGTGGTACTGGGGAGCTCAGGGCTGCTGCAGATCTGCAAAGGTTTTGCTTCTTTGGTTGACATTTAGCTATTAACTAGTTTTACAGAGACTGAAGTAAAAGGTGCTGTTTGTGGGAGGTGATGTGTGGATGGGAGCAGTAGTAGGTGTCATGCACCTGATCATGTTTACCCATTTCAACCTTGGCTTTCTTAAGGACAGAGACCACCTGGATCCCTCACAGCCATGAGGGGCTGAAGGCACCTGTGCTCGGCTGAACATGGATGCTAAGTACTCCAGCAGAAGGTGGCCTGGCAGTGGATGTGCTGGGTAACTGTGTGACTGGGCCTAAAAGCCTGCCAAATGTCAGAGCACACGTGCAGAGTGGGTGGAAATCCCCTGGCTTCATTCCTGCCGGTGGCTGATGACACCCTGGTACAGTTTGAAGCTGATCTCCAAACAAACTTGAAGCCTTCTCAGCCTCCTTGAGATGAGGCTTGGCCAGCTCTCCTAGCTTCAGTGAGCAGCGAAGGCTCTCTGTCAGGGAACGGGCACTGCTTCAGGCACACCTGAGCTAGGGCAGGAGGAGTGTTACTTGGTTCAGCTCAGCCCTGGGGCTTATTATAGCACCTGGGTGGCTCCACAGCCTTCTGTGGCTCATCTGCTCTCAAAGCTGCCAGTCACCCGTGCAACAAGTGGGCTGCATATGTATATGCCAAGTGCACTTGCATTAGGATAACAAGAGGAACCAACTCTTAGCTACTTTTCATTCACTCATTTTCATTGATTTTCATTCAATCTCAGTATTCCTCCATGGGGAGGATGCTGAGGAGGAGGACAAAGTGTTTCCTGTGGGCATGCAGGAAATCAGCAGCACAACAAGTGGGACTGGAAGTAAGGTGAAAAATGCCAACCTTTCCTAAGCCTGAAACATTTAGTCTAGCTTTAGCCAGGGCTTGGGTACAGGCACTCCCCCAGGCAGTGCAAAAGACTAATCATCTTTCCCATCTTCACCCTAGATTCTCCCACCTAGAAGTTGCACTTCTCTGCCTGAACTGGAGGTCCTCATAGAAAACTCCTTCAGGGAGCACCAGGACAGACACACGGATGTGTACTTTTTCCCTACTTCTTGCTGGTGCTTTTTCCAGGTGCAATTTGTGGTTTTGAAGTGCTCCTCCGTGGGCTGGACAGGCAGTTTCCGTGCTGGTGTTAGCAGTCCCCCTGCTCTCCTAGTTATGGTGACAACCCATCACCAGTGCACAGCTAGGGAGCCCCTGTCAGGCTGAGGAGGAGAGAAGTTTTCTTGCTTGCTCCTACTCCTTCTGCTTGATTTCTTTCTCATAGGTCTTCTTCTGCCCAATGCCCAGCACTTTTCCCTGATCTTCTCTGCATGAACTGACCAAGGTGAAGGGAGCAGCCACTGGGAGAGCCATAAGGGCAGGGGAGCCCAGCTGCTGTGGAAAGTGGTGGCTGCCAGTGCTTTGAACACAGAGGAAACATGCAGAAATGCTGTGGTGTGTCTTCAAGAGCAAACGGCTTTGCCTTCCTGGTGGGTAGGAAACCTTCCACCCCTACAGGGGAGAGCACTGTGGGCGGCCAAGGTGAAAAACTTCAGCATCCGTGGGGAAGCCAGGGTTGTCCTGCATGCCCCAAAAGCAGACATATGGCAGGGCTGCCTGAGGAGCAACCTGTGAAGCCTGCTCAAGGGCTGAGGGGCTGCACAGGGATACCCCAGTTAGAGGAAACAGATGATGCTGTTATTGTGGGTATAGCATTCCAAATGCTCTCATAGCGCCAGAGAATCTTGCACCCAGATCTGATCTATTAAATGGATGGGGGAAAGTGGATTTGCTTGGTGGGGAAGGGGGCTAAAGAGACTACAGCTGCACTGCTGGCTTGGCCAGTCTCTGCCCATGTCCTGGGCTCAGGGCAGAGGATAGTTCTTTCATGGTGTCCTCATCCAGTGACTGGGGAGATGCCAAACACAGCATGTGGCAATGCTTGCACACTGCATTGGCCTGGCTCTGGGGCAGCCTGGCACGGGGCAGTCTATGTCTCTGCTATTCGAGGCTATCAGCTTGCCAAGCAGGGAGACCTTGTCCAAGCCACCTGCTGGGGACAGCCAGCTCGTGCCAATTTTTAAATGGTGCTGAGGAGCTGGGAACTGGCTGCCCCAGGAGGAGCTGTGCTGGGAACACCTGAACGCTTTCTGAGAGGGATACTCTGCCAGTGACAGAGAAAGTCCTTGAGAGCACCCCATTTGCTAGCAGAGCTGGTGCCCGGGTGAGTTTGGGACAGGGGGAGGTCCTGGCTGGAGGCCCTGGAGGCATCACCAGCAACAGCCAGGGTTACCAGTGCTCCTGGCAGGCTCAGGAGCACAGGTCCTCCTGTGCATTAATGGGCTGTACGCGGCTCTCCAAGATTTCCCAGTGCAGCAGCAAATGCCCTGCAGAAAACTGCTGAGGTGGAAGGGGTAGTGGTTAACTAGGGAGAAGTATCAGCAGGGAGCCCCCCCCCAGTCATTCTGTGGCCCCCATCAGATCGATGCCGCTCTCCAAGCCCCCTGACCCAGATGGGTGTCTGCCTGCCAGCTCTCCCGGGCCCGGGGTGCCAGAGGTCTGGGTACCAGCGCATTGCCGGCTCTGCTGCCCACCCCGCAGCGGCAGCACGGGCCAAATGTCAGGGATGAGTGTCAGCCCTGGGACGCCTACGGCACATTTCCTTTCCACCAGACAGGATGTAATCTGTCACGGGTCTTAATCAGCCTTCACCAAGGCCTGCAATGCGATGCTCCTGATTTTCGTCAGTGCATCTCTCGGTTTGAGGCTACCTCTGCTCAGACCAGGCTTTTTACAGAGTCACAGCACTGAAGCCCTCATCCCCCTGAGGCCTTTCACAAGCTCTCTTTTCTAGGTACAACAATTGTAAAAAAAAGCACAGAATCCTGTATTCTAAAAGCATCTTGTGAGTGCCAGAGTGCTGGCCATCTCTGGATGAAGTTTGCTGAGATGTCTGCAGTACCACTGGACTCAGCTAAGTCCTAGATGTATACAGCAGCAACATTGCACTTGCCCTCACACTTTTCTTGTGGCACATGAATGGGAATAACTGTATCTATGTATGCGGAATGGTCAGGAAAAGCTTTTTTGGTTTGCCTGAGAGTTTTATCTATAAATAAAATGAAATTATTTTCTATTTAGAAATAGGCTGGTTACAGCTGTGGCTTGGACACATAATAGAAGTTTTGCTGCTTTAAACAAGGTGTCTTGGTGGAAGCACAGCCTCTACCCCATGTGGAATAAATGTAGAGTTCAACATCTGGGAGTGTGGCAGCTGCTGCCCAGCAGCTGGATACTGTTTGTCACTGGCCACCCAATGGGCATCTTCTCTCACTGGTCTGAGAGTCAAACAGAGCAAGTGAGTGCTCCCAGATTTTTTCCAGTGGGAAATCTTCAGCTTCAAACCCCATCACTCAGCACTGTTATACAGAAGTAGAAGACTTGCTACCAGAGCTGTAAGATCCCAACCACTGGCCTTTGCTGCTGGCTGTAACTTCCAGACAGGGAATGGTTACAGGTAGGAGCAGGGCAGTAACACGTGAAGTCCCTCCAGTCATTTTAAAGCCACATGTATGCCTTGATGGGCTGGTCCACTGCAGCTGGGACACCTCTTGTCAAATCAGCAGTGTGGGCTGGGGCTGACACCCGTATGGGAGACGCCCCAGGTCCCAGTTCATTCCATCAAATTCATCTATTTATAGCGCCCAGTGATTGGCCTTGGAGCTGTACATAGGTGTGTAGTGACATCAAGCAGTGTCGGGGCGATATTCCTTCAAAATGCGCTTAGCTTTCCTGGTGTGAAAATTATGTTTTGGTGTTCTTTGAATAAACATGCATTGCAGCTTTCATGGGACTGTAATTTATCAAAAACACAAAGGGGAGTCACAAAGGCCAAGTGTCTGCAGCTCACGTGAAAGTCTGAAAAAAGGTACAATGAAAGTTCTAATGTCTGTACCAACAACAATGACCTATGTTTCCCACTGAGAAGCTTTTCAGTTTGGGTGACATTTTTAGTGGTGTTTTTTTTCAGCAAAAATGTAACATTTCCAAAGAAAGCAGACACCTTCTATAATAATGTCAGCCAACCTCTGCATTTCTCATCAGAATAGTTTCTATGAACTGTTCTGAACCAACCTGCACAATGAACTGAATGTTACTTCTCTGTTTATAAATAGGCCTGTTTTGCTTTCTCGAGTAAACTGCTCTCAATTAATGTGAAGTATTCTCACTTACTGCTTGTATAATTAGAAAAGAGAGATTCCCGTATGGATCAGAGTTCTGTTATGCTAACAGTTAATAAAGGGACAAGTCTTACCCTGAAAAAAATCAACTTTGGGATTTGCTCCAGGTCTCTGCTCCTGGTTGTCTTATGCCTACCTCCAAATGAATCAGCCCCATCACTGTGTTCACTTGTTAACTACTCCTTTCTTCATCCTATCTTTAAGAGGAAAGGCAGCATTATTAACCCTGGGTTATAGATAAGGACTTGGGCAGAGAGGTGAAATGTCACACTGAGAATGATTATAGGTCATCTGGGCCAGAGCAGGGAATGGACGCCCACTCTTCTTCTGAAAAGCCACACTCTACCTACTATGCTTCCATATGGCTGGTGCTATGATAGTATTATTTTTCTAGTCATTATTTTCCCATCAGTCAGCCTATGAAAGAAAACTCGCAGTACTATGTTCAGACGGTTAAACGAGGGAGCTAAAGCATTTAGCTGGTATAAGTACACAAAGGATGAAAAATGGAAAAAGAGAGTAAAAGTGAATGAAGAGAAAAAGTGAAGGGCGGGAGCATCACGACTGTCAAGAAGCAGTAGGAGGGTATAGAGAGGAAATTGAAGCTTCAAGCTGACCCATAAAATGCCACAGTGTTACCAGCAGCCCCACTGATTGCACACTCAAGAGATCTTGTTTTGCAACAGCCTTCACTTGACTCATTTACACCTGCCCACTTCAGTCCTGTGGCCAGCAAGAAACCCTCCCACTCCCTTTAACCACAGCCTTCCACACAAGGGTCTCTGCCATCAGCCCCCAGAGTCTGCATGACTCACCCCCTCTGCATCTCTGCCCTCCCTGCACCTCTGCAGATATTTCCCGCAGCTTTCTCAAACTTGGTAAGGCAAGTCGGTCACACCATTGGAAAGAAAGAAAAAAAGCCAACCAAATGTGGTTGCATGATGACAGGAATCAGATCTTCAGTGTTGGGATGGGATCCAGTGTCTCTGTAGGAGAGTTCAGTACATGCTGTGCCTCCCTGCTTGGACCTCGCTGCCTGGTCAGGGGAAGGAGCCAGAACAACAGAAAAGACCACACAGAGCCCAAGCTCCCCCACTCCTTATTCTATCAGTGTGAAGACTCCCCAAACAGATGTTGCCCTCTGCAAGGAGTCGCAGGGCTAGCTTTGCTATCAGGATGGAAATCAAGACAGTGGTTAATTAAATGACTTTCCCAATGTCACAGTAAAAGCTGCAGATCAGAGTTGCCTCACTCCTGAAAGCCCAGCTGAGTGTCATCTTCAGTACACTGCTCCTCTCGTATACTGCAGTTGCATCTGAAGTCATGACAACTGGTCTGAGTCCACTGACCTTTCCAACATGATGTCAGTGGAAAACCCAGTGGAAAACATTTGGGGTAGGGATCTTGTCCCCACAAATACTTGAAGAGAATGAACATCAGCTGTCAGGAAATGTCCTCTAGACAATATCCCAAAAAATAAGATTCTTCAGAGTCTTGGTTTGTTATGGAGGATGTGTACTTCAAAACACAAGGTTTGCCCTACTTCTTAACGTTTGTCACTGCTAGTTTTCCAACATAAATTCAAAGGATTTGGCACATTGGTTAACAGCAAGAAAGTAAGCGTGGGAGCATGCTACTATACCTTTTCCTAGTGCTACTGACAATTGCTTAGCAGGTCCAGAAACCAGACACTGCAGTGACTTAAGAGCTAACTCTTCGGTTTCTGGATCTGCAGTAATTGATTAGAGCATGTTCTGCATGCTACTGCAACCAGAAGATGGTTTAAGAGATGGAAGAAACTAGTTTCTAGGCAGCTGAACCTGCAAGAGGAATAAAATCATCAATTTTCTGGAAGTTACTTACAGTTTCGTTACTACAATCACCTGCATTAGCCCAGTCAGGTAGCTTGTGAACCTCTGTAGGGGAACAGGAAAAATCACCATTTATCCCAAAACCAGTCAGGACTGGATGGTTCACAGGTTTGGCAACCAGATCACAGAGGTTTACACCTTCACTTGAAGTTCATCTTCACTGTATAATGGCTACGAAGGGCAGTGCTCCAGCAGGTGCTCCACGGTATTTTTACAGCCTACTCTTTGCACAGAAAAATTCAGTGGATATTCCATTTGTGAAGGTGACAGCTTTATGAAGCGGGATTCCTTGTGATGGTTATACCTTGTGGCAACTTCCCTGCTATTAAATGTAATAGACACTTTTCTATTTATGCTTCTGCAGGTTCAGAGGCTCTAGACCATGTATGGAGGCAGCAAGTCTGGAGTGTTGCCCAAGATGGCAACGTTTTTTGGAATAGAAAAACTTTTTTCATTTAAAAGCTGATTAGCTTGAGCTGATCACAGAAAAACAAAAGGTCTTTCCAACAGGGCTTTGTGGGCCTTCTCTGTTGCTTCATGTCATGGTGAAGCCACCAGTGGTTTGGCCGCAGGGTTGGGAGGTATCAGGGAGGGACTGTGTTTGTGGCACAAAGGAAGCTGGGTTTAACCTGACTTTCATATGAGCCTCTTCTGCACCTCAGAGGTTTTGTGTATTCATCAACTCAAATGCATTATGTGGAAATGATACTTCCTTTTGTGAAGGGAGATGATTTAAGGCCATTAGTGTTATGAGGCAGGTGCCAGTGAAGCAGCTGGGGCCCTGCCCAGGCTATTCCGCAGGATTAGCACCGGCTTGAGGGAAAGGCAAAGCAGGCAGTCACCCAGGGGACCGAGCTGCCAGAAGTGTGAAAACCATCACAGCCTTCCAGCCCACACTGCCTAGAGGGTGATGCTCCTTGGGCAGCCAGGCAGGCTGCAGAGGTAAGGCCTGGGGCAAAGGGAGGCAGCTTCTGAACTGCTGCTTGGAGGAGTAGCAGCTCCTGCTCTGCCCTGCCCCAGTTCACCACCTGAAGTGCAAACAGACAAACACAAGCCTCAAGGGTTATTTCTCCCAGCTCTGCTGCTTGCCCACTCCCTTTTCCTACTGCAGGGGCAGCCCAGTGCTGGCACCTGACCTTTGCTTGTCCTGCTGTCTTAAACTGGCTTTGTTTGGAGGGGTAGTAAGATGAGAGAGACTGCCAGAGCATACCTCCCTCCTCCATACACCCAGGCCACAGACAAATCAGCTGTTGGCACCAGCTGCAGATTAGCTGATGGCACCAGCAACAACCATGAGCACACTGTGCTCTTGGTAAATGCTGCCTCCTGCAGAAACAAGAGGGAGGACCCATATTGTGCACGAAGTGGGAATGAGGCACTGGAACCGATTTCCTGCCCAGCCAGGTCTGTTCTCATGAATAGAGGTCTGAAAGCCAAAACCAGAGGCTGGAGGAGGCAGAGACTCAGGGCTGGATGTGGGTGCCTCTCCAGCCGTCACCTGTCTCCAGCCAACACGGGGATGCTGCTGTCTCCTTCCTATAAATGTCAACAGCCCTTTTTGCCTGCAGGCTCCTGGAGTTTGTAAGGTTTACAGGAACTGTGGTGTTGTGGTGATAGTAATCTTTGTTTGTAACATCTAGCAAATTATGGCATCAAAAAAACCAGAGCAGCGAGTCGTGGGCACTTGTTCAGTATTTGACTTCCACCTGTTCCCCCCCACGCTGTAGGATGATTCTGGGCTCTGAGATGGAGCTGTATGGCAAGCTAGGAGGTGTCACACAGAGCTGCTGCACAGACTTCAATTAGGAATGTTTCCAGTGAAAGGAAAATATGCTAAACTGCCTTTCTCACAATCTGACAGCTTCTGATGTTCGTGTCGAAAAACAAATGCAAAAAATGTGCTCACTCTGAAAAGAGGCATAACTGAAGAATGGTTAACTACAAGTGCTCATACAGCACAACTTGCCCCATTCCCCAAGCAAGGAATGCTCGAGGACTCAGATTTTTGCTACCTGAAGACACAAGATACTGTAAGCTGCTTTCTTTTTTTAAAAAACACATAAGGAGCCTACTTGCTGCTCCACCATGTCCAGTTAGCAGTGTCGTTTGACTAACTGGACTGCATTTATTAGAGGATGGAAGGCAAGTCAGGGCACTTCAGTGAAGTAGCTGCAGTTCAAAGGATAGCATTCCTCTGGTTATTGGAAATCAGTGTACTGAAGGAAGGAGGCATCACCACTAGCAACAGCAGAAATTTCCCATTGGTTTAGCTAGGCACGCCATGACCTCTGGCAAAATAAGACAGTAAATGCTATCACAGCCAAATCCTCTGCCTGTTTTAAAGGCTCTTCTGCCCAAAAGAAAGAACAATTGGAGACAAAAGAATCAAAATGCTCTGCAGGGGAAACTGCCAACAGAAGCTTCTCAACAGCACAAGCAGAAACTAGTATGAACAAGGAGGCAGCACTGGCAGCTCTTGTCGTGGGGTAGGAGAGAGAGAAGGAAGAGCCTGAGCTCCTGCTGGACTTGCACGGGCCTGGTGGGAGGGTGAGAAGAGCAGCTTGGGGAAGTGTCAGGAGGTGCAATTCCCACTGCCTCACCCCTCCATCCCCTCAACAGCAGCCCCTGCTCTGCATCCACGACTCAGGCAGCTCAGCCTCCCCGGGCACCTCTTGCCTGGACTCCTCTAGTTCAGGACACTGACAGTGGTGCCACATGATATATATGCACAGGCAAGCCAAGGTATATCACCTTCCTCCTGGGCACTGAACATCTGCCCAGGCACTATGCATGTGGCACATGATGTACATACCTGGCTGAAGGCAAACATGGCTTGCTCAGGCCTCTGCTGAATAAGAGCGATGGTGCTGAACAGCGGCGGGAAGGAACAGTCTTGAGGGGCTGAAAATGAGAATGAGTTTGTTACAATTTTCCATCATCTAGCAAAGCTCCAACAAAGGTGAGGGATTTCAGCATTTCAAGGAGTACAGCTACAAAGCACATATGGGAAGAGGATAAAGTCTGTTTGTGCTCCTAACTCCTGGATGCTGCCAAATTTCCTCTCAAGTGCCAGGGTTCCCTTTGTACTTCGGGACAGCGGGTTCTGTGTGGCTGCCTGCCATCTGAGCACAAGCATGAGCACCAGGGAACAAGGCTATTTCAGGAACAAGTGACACAGCAGAGGAGCATCAGAAGCAAGAAATGGCTCCTTACTGCCAAGTGTTGACATGAGGACAGGCAGGTTACCACTCTTTGAGGGATGCCTGTCTTACTGAAGTTGTATCTGCAGTATTTTTTTGAGATACTTGAAAAGCAGGATGATATGTTTACAGACAACTTTCTGAACATTTGGCCCCATTTACTGAGTGCAAAAATAATTATTAAAAACACCATCTGCGTTCATTGAAACTTTGTCCCAAATATATCAGCATTTCAGCAGCTTTCACCTCTAACTCTCAATTTTTACTTCTGGAGGTTGTTAGCAGCATATCACTCCACGCAGTTTAGAAATGGCAAACAAGCCCTACTATCTGTGTCTTCAGATCTTCTTTCCTGGAAAGGTAGAAGAGTGTCCACACTCTTTTGCTGGGGAGTCACAAAGGAGAAGGTGAAAGAGTTGTGTGTGCCTCTGTATGTGTGTGTGTGTGCCTCTGTATGTGTGTGTGTATGTGCACCAAGCACTGCTGCCAAAGCTGGAGTTTAGATGAGGAGCTGAGTAATTTCCTAGAGGGCAGAAATCAAGATCTCATTAAGTCTGTGCAAAGCAGTCCAGCACAAAGGGTGAACACCTGTGCAACATGGAGCAGAGGGGGAGGCACCACACAGTCCTCGAAGGTGTCAGGGACAAAGGCCTCTGAAGGGTCATAGGAAGCTGAGCTGGCTGAGATCACCCCCATGGTGCCCTGGCCCACACAACCCAAAGCAAATGCAGTTTCCCAAAGGAGGTGAGCAATGGTCCCCATTGTTATCAGCAATGTAAAGCAGTAGCAGGTAAAGTCACCTCACTCTTGCTGCAGGGAAAGGTGCTGGCATGTGTGGCCATGAAACTCCAGCAGCACTGTCATGAGATACTAGAAAACTCCTTTCTGCCAGGAGCAGTGAAAGACAGGAGTGACAGTGGCATACTTACTCCTGTGGCCTCTCTGCATGTGGGAGCTTCTGTGACAGAAGTGGGTGACACTGCTTCATACCTGCAGAGGAGCTGGTTTCTGAAGGCAGTGGTTGTTCCCATGCTTGTTTTAGCATGGCCGTTTTTGCTGCCTAATTTTGATAAATACCTTAAAATACAGTCAGAAGTCAAAGCAATGAACTCTGAAATTGCTTACTATGTACATGTGTTTGTTATCAGAGCAGCAGTGTTTTCTTTGATAAATATTGACTCATTATTACCAGAAGCTCTTCTGAAGTCAGGTGTTCAACAAAGGATCAGTACGTTACAAAGCCTGTGATGCTCTCACAGCAGTCACTGCAGAGCACATGAAAGTTTTGGGGAAAGATTATTCTCCTAAGATGCTGTAGGGTGCTGTCCTCACGGTTGAGCACTCCAGAACTCCAGCTCAGGGGAGTCCTTCAGCTCTAGTTTAAAATTTGGTACGTGTCAGGACACAGATTGTCCATTGCTGGTTTTGCAGTATCAGCATAAATCACCAGTCTAGAGATAGAGCAATAGAAACAGCTGCACACTGTGGGGGAAGTGAGGATGAATCCTGACCCAGGCAGAGGTTTGTTTTCTCCCCAGCTTACTCCCTTGTATCATGAGTTCTGACTTTATCATCTTAAAAAACTTCCAGTGTTGTCTGTCATCCCACCTCCATTTAAACCCATGAGGACTGTTCTGTGCAGACTCCCAAGCACGTGGGAAGGCAGACACCACTTTCTTAATCTGGTGCACTGTCAGCCAGCCAGCAGTACCAAGAAGCTGTCCAGGAACCATTTCTAAACCCACCTAGGGCCAGCCAGAGGCATGCTCTCTGCAGAACAGACAGAGGATGCTTAGGGAAAAAAAGCCTTCCTAACTGACACCACATTTTGCCACCAGTGAAAATATCAGACCTGATGTTCTTCCTCCCACTTCAAATACCTGGCCCTGGGCTGTGATGCTGGAAGGTCTCCTGAGGTGCTGAGGCATGAAGCCAAGTGTCTCTCCTGCAGCGTGAGGAGCCAGAACAGGTCCTGCAGAAACTGCCACGATTTGCAGCATGGTTATGTGCTTTAGCAGGCCCAGCTCTGGGCAAGGGACAGTCAGCAGTAGTCTGCTACCTCCTTGCAGTGGGAGGAAGCAGGGCCTTGGGCCCAGCAGCAGGGGTGGCATCCTTGATTAATTCACACAGCTCTGGTGCCACCAGAAGGAGCGTGCTGGCTGCTGACTGAGACAGGTAAAAAGTCCTTCCAAATCATTCCTTTCTTTAGGTCTAGGTGATGGCCTCTCCACTTGGTGAATTGAAAACAAATCTTGTCTGGATAGGATGAGAGGCTTCAGTAACAATTCTGTAGTGAAGGACTAAATCTAGGAAGTGGGAGGTACTGGAATTTGAAGAATCAATCCAGCACATTCAACGTGTTTCAGATAAAAGCAATAAATTACTTCATCAGGGTCCAGGGGCTTGGAACCAGCTGTTCCCACATGGAAAACACATTCAGTTTCTATTATTTAAAAAATTAAATTAATGCCTTGTTAGAAGACTTTGCATAAAAGTTCCCACATGGTGTGTATATATTTTCCTTCTGGCTTGAGTCCTCCTCAGTGCAAGAAGAGCTCCCTATGATGCTCCTGTCAGCCCCCCAGGACTGCTGAGCCATCTCCCAGCCTTCATGCCTCTTCATGGCTATTGGACATCTTTACTGGACGTGCTATCTCCTCCCCACCCTCCTATGTGATCCCTGGTAAAACCTCCCTGACCTCTTTGGAAATCCCTTAGAGAGCCAGTACAGGCAAGCAATGCCAATGTCAGGTTGGTGGTGCAAAACCTGGATGTGGACAGACTTATACCTGTCAGATTTTGTGTTTGGTCTTTAATTTACACAGTAATGGCAATTTTCATTTTATTTATTGAACCGAGTAATGTTATGTCATGAAGGAAAACTTTATTCCTGAATGTTGCTGCTACTTCAGTGGAAAAAAAACTACATGCAATTTTTATTGAAAGACTGCAACAGGCACAGAGAAGCCCAATTAATTTTGCTCTGTGCTCCAAGAGCTGAGAGCATTTGAACCCATTTATGGCGGAACTGACTATCAATTACATCATGCTTTCTCTCTTCAGGGGTTTTCCTGCACTTAACAGAAATATTTTCTTGCTTTTTGGAGGATGTCAGAGTACATGTCACAAGTTAAACTCCAGTCCTTCTTACTCTAGGCTGTAACCTGCTCTCTGCTGCTCTGCACACTGCAGTGGGATATAGGGTAATGAGAGTGCTGAACAACGCTGGCACCAAATGATTTGCTTTTTGAAACTGGCAGAGAAGTCAAAACTCCTTTATTCGCTCAAAGCACCCCACCAAAAAACCTGAAAATCCAGAATTTAATCATACTTCCTCAGATGGGCTAACCATGTGCTTATGGTTTAAACACATCACTGGGTATTACTCATTTGGAAAACTTTTCGAAGTGTTACCTCCTTCAGGTAGATACAAGGGCATAATTTTGCCACCTGGAAAGACTTCTGGGTGGCTAGATTTTCAGCAGGTAAGGGCCAGCACTAGCTAAAAACTAAACCTGTTTCTAAAATCTTGGACTCCTGTTTCATCAGGAGTTTCAGAAATGCCCCCACATCTACAAACATACTTGTACAATCCTTAATGACAAACTAAAAACCTCTTCCCCCCCGCTATCTCACTAGGGAAGGGTCCTTATTATAAGAGCAAGAACCTATGAAGAACCTACATCCTTCCTCCTCCTCCTCCTGAAAGAATCCATCACTGGTGGGAAAACAGAAATTTCACATGGTTCATATTAAATGATCACTTAAACCAAACTTCACGAGACACCAGAAACAGAAGCAGAGAGGGGAGGCAGAGAGGTTTCCAGGAGATGTGCTGGCAGGTAAAGCTGCCTTTCCTCAACCAGGTTTTCCCAGAGGGCACACTGAAATTCCCAGGGACTTTCCTTTTCCCTGGCCACATCATGCAATGTGGAGGAGGCTGGGGAAGGGTAGCTGTGACCACCCCGGCACAACGGACCACCAAAAAGGGGAGGAAAAGGGCCTTCAGGGGGGATGAATCCTTTAAATGAGCTTTTGCCTGGACTTCTCCCCACATTTGTCTCTCACCCAAGGTCAGCACAAGGAAAGGACAAGAGCCACGGGAGTGGTTCTGCTCCACCTTGGAAGTGGGGCCACCACTCCATCACGGCCAGGCCTCAACCCCACAGCGGTCACCACAGCTGGGGCATCATCACCCATAGCCCCCTGCCCGTCTGCGAAGGGGAAGGGCCTGGTCTCCTCCTGCAGGCAGGTGAGCGAGTGCAGCCAGTGCCATACAAGAAGGGTGGCACAGGTGGCCTTGCCTGGATGGGCATGCTGGGAACAGACGAGGTGGGGATATGACAAGGGTGGCCGAGGCAACGGGAGCAAGGGACCAAATCTCGTTATCTCTGCGTAACTGTTCTAGTTCAGGAAGAATTTGGGGAATGGAAGAAGAGAAGGAGTACGGGGGATAGGCCAGGTGGGAACAGCTGGAGTGAGCGCCATGGCTGCGAGAGAGTGGGAGGGGCTCCGCGCAGGCGGCGCAGGGCAGGAGCATCCAGACGCTCTCCGCAGCAGTGCTGCGCTGCCAAACCAAACCACCTGCAGGTGCTGCTGGTGTCACGGCTCTGGCTGTGCCCAGGGCAGCCGGTGCTGCCCGCCCGAGGCAGGGCCCTGCTTCCCACCGGGAACAGCCTGGGATGATGATGCTGCCCCCTCACAGGGGGTGGGGGATGAGTGGGACGGTGCTACTTGGCATGGGCAGAATGGTTGACAGGGGTGACTCTAACAGTCTATCCATGATATTATAATTTGTACTGCTATAGATAATGATGCTGCAGTGCCAGGGAGGACTCTCAAGTGCTGCTTAATCTACCGGTGTAGACATACTCTTACTGGTTCATGCTCTGGCCATTTCTGCAGCCAGACCCAGCGGCTAACATTTTGGACAGACAGCCCTCAGTATTTCCCAGTGGCACATAGATGGGTGGCATTGGTGGGCTCCTTTGTCCCCCATGGACCAGGGCACATCTGTACCCCCTTGGAGTCTGTCCTGTGCCCTGCTGTCCCACCACCTCCATCAGTACCTGCAAGAGCTGCCCTGCAGGTTACTCCTATAGGGTGTGGGGTTGGTTTGGCTCAGTCATGCAGGCTGGGAAGGAACTTCCAAATATATGCATAAGGAGGATTTTTGGTCTTGGTTGCATCAGTCCAGGCAGAGAGTGGTTCCTCTGAAATAATTGGCATCACTTTCAATTTAAGCTAGCCATCCCAAGGAGTAGCTCCAGGCTTATATGGAATAAACCAGACTGAAACTTGCCTTGAGCTGGTCTATTTTAAAACTCTTCCAAAGCTACTTCTCGCTACTAACATCACTGGAGTCAGCACAGCTACTCTGAACATCTAACAACACAGCAATGAACAGATTTTTATATGAAGAGGTTCAAAAGCCAACAGCCTGGTTATGAGGACTGGTGAGATTTTCTTTACTGACTGTTCAATCAGTGTGACTGAGAGCCCCCACAGGGGCCCTGCTGCAGGCTCTCTAAGAGCCAGCTGTGACAAATTTCCCCCCCTGCCCCATGCTCTTTTGGGCACTGCTGTGGTCCTCAGCAGCGGTAGCACTGCGAGGTCCCTCCTCCTCATCATCTTTCCACCATCCTGGTCCTGCCTTCCCAGCATCCTGCCCTCCCACGAGGCCAGTTATTTGTCTGGCATCACACCCCTGCTTTCCAAGGTAATAAATTACTGCGGGATGCAGCTTTGCACTGAACTTCATTAACCACAAACACCGTCGTCCCTTTTCCTGCCACACCATGCGAGCCAGACGTCCGTGACTATCTGCAGTGGCTATGCATTTCTCAAGCTCCCGGGAGGACCCACCAGTCTGCAGCAGATGGTGCACAGGAGTGATGGATGCACGGGGCTGGGGAGGGGATTCACCCTTCTTGCCTCTTGGGATCGTGTCCCAGTACAGCCTGGCACTCCTGTGATGCTCCACTGCCATGCCATCGCAAGGGGTTTATAAGCATTGTCAATACTGGGAAAAGCAGGATGTAAGTTGAGAAGCCTTGTTCAGTACTCCCTTGTTCCATTTTTGGAGACCATTGGTACTCTGAAAAAGTAACAGGCTTAAGTAAAATAACAGGGGGGGGGCCATAAAACCAGAACTGAAGACAAAACTGAACATCAAAGTGCAGTAAGAGAGAACCAGCCCTGTAGTATGGATGCGGGTGCTGGGGCTGTGTTATGTCTAAAGAAAAGAGCATTATTTTTCAATATATATTGAAGGGTTGCTTTTGAAAAAAAGTCAAATAAAAATTGATCTTGTGGTAGTCAATATCCCAACATTCTCTGTTTAGTAATCACTTTTTTTCTTTTTGTTTCTTTCCTATTTTCTCACCAGAAGTGTAAAAAAAAAAAATTAATATGAGGGACAGAGAAATAAATATGCTTATCTGAAATTTTGCCTTTTTTACAATGTTTCTACAGACAACTTTGAATAAAACATAATCATTATTTGGTTTTTTTTTTTTCCCTTTTTAATAACTAAGTTCTTTCTTATTGGAAAATAGTCCATTTCTGCTAGCAGCCCCAGTTTTGAAGAGCAGGAGGAACAACGGAAAAACGGATCAGTTGGCATGTAAAATACACTTCCAGGCTTTATATTTGGAAGCTCTGACGCATCTATTTATGATCCATGCATCTCTGTGTAAGCGATTCATGCAGAGAGCCCCTGCCACTAATCTCATTTTTTTGTGGAAAAGTCTATTTGTCAAAGCTGACAACGTCACGAAGAAATGCTGTGTTTCAGTGCAGAGATTCAGTCCCCGGCAATTTTCTTTTTGTTTCCCAGCCAGCACCTCGCTCCTGTCTGAGGTCAGACTAAATGATGTAAGGGTCCCTGCTGGCCCCACAGTCAATGGGCTGGTGGTCGGGGCTCCTCTCCCTGCTGGCAGGAGCGATCGCTGCAGCTGTGACCCCCCCGGGGAGCAGGCTTTGGGCCGGGGCTCACACCAGACTGCCAGGTGCTGCAGGACAGAGTTCACAGCGTGCACTAATGTGAAACATGTCTCTTGCAATGATGTTCAATCCCTCCATAACAAGAAGAACAACGGCGACAAAACCCCCCTCTTTAACTCT
>NW_008581609.1:0-230 GCF_000691845.1 Merops nubicus
GAAGGCTGCCGCTCGTTCTCCCTCCGGACAAACCCCACGGCCTCTCCGGAAAGAACCAGCACTGCTCTGCATAAGAATTTCGGAGCACTCGGCGCTTTCCGCAGAGACCGAGGCGGGGCGGAAGGCAGAGAGCTCAACGTCACTCCGGAGAGAGCCGAAAGCCCTTCGGGAAAGAGCCGAAAGCTCTCCGAAGGGAGCCGAAGGCGGCCGCTTGTTCCACTTCCCGAGGA
>NW_008581609.1:553-1170 GCF_000691845.1 Merops nubicus
GAGCCGAAATCTCTCCGTGGGGAGCCGAAGGCGGCTTCTCGTTCCCTTTTGCGGAGATAGCATACGGCCTCTCCGGAAAGAACCGAGTCTGCTTCACATAACTATTCGGCAGCACTCGGCGCTTTCCGGAGACACTGAGACAGGGCGGAACGGAGAGAACTTGTCGTTTCTCTGGAAACAGCCGAAAGCCCTTCGAGAAAGAGCCGAAAGGTCTGTTTCGGCCGCCGAAGGCGGTCGGTGCAGTCTCTTTCCGGAGAAACCCGACGACCTCTCCGGAAAGAGCCGACTTAGCTCTGTGTCAGAATTTGGCAATACTCGTTCCTTTCCCGAGATACCCGAGGCAGGGCGACGCGCAGAGAACGCAACCTTCTTCCGGAAAAACCCGAGGGTCCTCCGGAAAGAGCCGAACGTTTTTTCCTAAGGAGCCGAAAGGGCTTCCGTGAAGAGCCGAACGTGCTTCGGGTAGCGTACGAAAGCTCCTTCAAAAGGTGCTTTGTGCTTCTACGGAAAGAGCCGAAAGTAGCCGAAATCTCTTCCGGAAAGAGCCGAAGCGCAGAACTCCGGAACGAGTCGCGCTTCTTCCGGGAGAACCCGAAGTGCGTTCGGCGACCTCCCGA
>NW_008581610.1:0-674 GCF_000691845.1 Merops nubicus
TCCTATCCTCGGGAGCAATGGGAACCTGGAAGAACATATCCTTTATATCCAGAGAGGCCAGCACTGGATGTGCTGCCTCCTGGATTTGCGATACCAGGTCGGCAAGACTGGGGATGGCTGCAGTAAGGGCTGCCGTTTTAGCATTTAATTTTCAGTAATCTACAGTCAACCTCCATTTCCCGGTAGGTTTCCTTATAGGCCAAATTGGGGCGTTATATGGTGAATGATAGGGTATGATGATACCTCTTTGTTTTAAATCTGAGATCACCTCTTTGATGCCTTCCTTGGCAGCAATTGGAATGGAATACTGCTTTACATTAGTAATTTTGCTTTGTGGTAAACGGGGAGCTTGCTGGAGCAATCTTACCAATGGTGTTAGCGTACCGAATGTCTAGTAACGACCTTTCTCATCTTTGCAGGCCCGCCCCAGGAGAACATCCATTCCCAATAGGTTAAATGGAATATTTTTGTCCACCACCATGTCAATTTGATTTGGTTTATCTTCTCCTGGGAGATGCAAAGTGACCTTAGCCATTTTTTGGAGGGCTGCATTACCGAACGGTCCACTGACACATACCGGTTTTGAAGATATGGTAACATCACAGAGTTCAGCTATATCAGCGTTCCGGTTTTGAAGATATGGTAACATCACAGAGTTCAGCTATATCAGCGTT
>NW_008581611.1:0-842 GCF_000691845.1 Merops nubicus
TGAAAAGAAAAACTAACTTGGAATAGGATATCAACATCAAGTTTCGTACAAGGTAGGTGTATAGTGTCTGGGTCATGTGCTAAAAACTGTTGAGATGTCTGAGAGAAATCAGTCGAGCGTAAACCTCTGATAGGCTGATAACAGTTTTTATAAATGAGTGCGGTAAAAATACCCATTCTTATATATACAATTTATCAATGTCCTGTTCCCACTGACCTATGAGTGCATATGGTTGAAAGGCATTAGAGATCAAAGACAGACAAACTGGTAATTTTATGTTAATGCAATTAGCCGCCATATTTGTAATCTTATCGGCTAAAAACTGCCAGGCTCCCCGTCCCGCCGAGGGGATTCCAGTGCAGGATCACCCTTCAAAAGATTAAGCAGAGGAAAGAGCTCTGCAGTTGTAATTCCTAAAAGAGGATGAAACCAATTAATGGTTCCCAAAAGTTTCTGTAAATCATTCAAGTTTCAAATGGTGTTTACAATTCTTAGAGATTGGGTTCAATTGTAGATTCCAAAACCTTCCACCCCAAATATTTCCAAGGAGTACTCTTCTGCACTTTTTCGAGTGCTATATGCAATCCATAAAAATGAAGATTTTGATTCATATACACAAATATGTCATCCAAAAGAGTGATATCATTTGCAGCAATAAGAATGTCATCCATATAATGATAAATCAAGTCTGTTAGGTACCTAAAATGCACAGGTTTTAATGCAGAATGCACAACAAATTGACAAATAGGCTATTTTTCATTCCCTGTGGGAGGACAACCCATTGATAATGTTCCATCAGAGCCACATTGTTAATAGATGGTACCGAGAATGCAAAATATTTA
>NW_008581612.1:0-982 GCF_000691845.1 Merops nubicus
CCCCCCCCCCCCAATTTTCCTGGATGTTCTCCCACGCGTGTCAAGCAGAACACGAGGATTTTCCCCCCCCCCTCCCAGATTTGGGGAGAAAAAAGGAAGTTTTTGTCACATCCGAAGCCAAACTTGGCTTTTTCTTCCTCCTTTCTCATCTCCCTCCTCTTCCTCTCGGTGATGGATGGGGGGGTCATGAAAAATAAATGCCGCCTCGGAGACTTTTCTGCCGGATATTTGGGATTTTCCCTTCATTTTTAGTCATTTTCATTTAATTTTGGGGCGTTTTCATAAGCGACCGGGCTGGGGGGGGAAGCGTTTAATTGTGAATTAAGGGATTTTGAAATAAAATAATTCGGTATTGGTCAGAAATCTTTTTATAAAAAGAAGCAAATTAATTTTCTGCATAATTGGACGTGGAGGGGAGGGGAAAAAAAAGGTGAAGTTTGGAGAATGACTCTGGGGAATCTGATTTCCTCACATCCAGCTCGGTGCTGGGGGGGAAAAAAATGGATTATTGGGAAGTGGGTGAGAGGAGGAAAGAAATTTGACAGAAATCTGGCAGAAATCTGGCAGAAATCTGCCTGAAATGGGTAAAATCCCACGGAAATAGGTAAAATCCCACCGAAACAGGGAAAATCCCACTGAAATAGGTGCAGCCCGATGGTTCCACCCCATCATCGGGGTGTTTTTTCCCCTCCCTGAGGTGGGGAAGAAGGTTTCCAAACCTCATTTTTTCCCTTTCAAAATTTTCCCCCTCCCTGAGGTGGGAAAGAAGTTTTCAAACCCTCTTTTTTTCCCTTTCCCTGCCCATCCCCGCCTGTCCCTGCAGATCCTGCTGATGGATTGATTTTATTGATTTATTATCTGCCCCTCACAGCGCGGGTCTGTCAAATGAGGTTTTGATCTGGGTTTTCCCGGTCAAGAGTTGAATCCTGACTTATCGATTTCTGTTTTCTCCCTTCTTCTATTTTATTTTATTTTATTTTAT
>NW_008581613.1:0-298 GCF_000691845.1 Merops nubicus
AGGCTACCAGGGGAGGTTACAGTGGTTCCTATTGCCATTCCTCCGTGCTGACTCAGCATGGACTTTCAAGAGGCAAATATATGTGAAATATTCCTCCAGACTGACTCTGTCCTCACAAAATAGCTGAGATTTGGCCCTGAACTTTAAGAAGAGGCACCAAATCTGATACTCAATCTGGATCTAAGTCTCACAGACATCTATAGAAAAACATGTGTCCTAGCTTTGGTCAGGGTAGAGTTAATTTCTACAAGTGGCTGCAGTTGGGTGGAGCCACAGCCAGGGGAAACAACTGACCCAG
>NW_008581613.1:504-812 GCF_000691845.1 Merops nubicus
TTGTTTCCTCTTCCCCCCAATTCTCCTGCCTTAACACTGCAGCGGAGGGGGGGAGTAGCAGACAGCAGTTGCTGGGGTTTAACTGCCGGCTGAGAATAAACAATGAAAGTCTCTTTTTGGCGACCAATGTGGGCCTTGAAAGCTTGAGATAACAAAAGCTGAACAAAATGTGTTCAAACAATTTTGTTATTACTATGTTCACAATATTGGCAGGCTTGTTTGTATAGTGCTGTTCTGTAAAACCGTATGTACTCTGTGTTCCCTGTAGTGAGGTTTATCAGCTCAGGGAAACAGATGAGAACTCTCAT
>NW_008581614.1:0-232 GCF_000691845.1 Merops nubicus
GGCTGCCTGGGCAGCCACGCGTGAGCCACACCAGGGCTGCCACAGTTTCATTTCGTGTGGCACCAGACACGTGCTGGCCCCAAACAAGGCTGTGAGCTCTGCCCGCAGGCTGCCCAGGGTGTTGAGCCAGGCCCTGCATGGGACAAGGAGCAGTGCCTTGGACTGCAAAGCCTGGCCTCTGCAAAGGGGCTGCCACATCCTCCTCCTGCCATGCAGGCTTTGACGGCAGGGC
>NW_008581614.1:243-5636 GCF_000691845.1 Merops nubicus
AGGCTGCCAGGAGAGCTCTGTAGCATTTTGCACAGCAGCCAGCAGTGTGACCAGGCCACCCGTTATTCTCAGCACTCCCGTCCAACAACGGGTTCCCAGCACTGCGCTGGCAGCTGGCGTGACTCAGTACCCGACAGAAACGCCTGCTTTGCTCTATAAGCCATAAACCATCACAAAGCAGTGTTGGGAGTGGTGCGGCCGTGGACGATACGTACGGAGCGGTGTGATAGTGGCTGGGGGGGGGGGGGGGGGGGGGGGGGGGAAAAAAGTGGGGCAGCCAGCTTCATCCAGCTGCCACTGCCGCAGCTTAACCACGTCTTGACGGGGCTCTGCAGCTGGGTCTAGGCTCAAATGACTGCATGGATCAAATGACTGCACGACCCAGGAAAATTCAGCCTGTTCCCAAAGAAACCTACTGGAAAGTCAAAGAGCAGACCTGCGAGGCATACAGCTGGCTGGGAGCAGTTTGTGAGCTCTTAGTGCACAACACACACTGATTTTTGTCCATCCCTGCCCATGGTGATGGTGCAGTCACCATCCCTGGAGGGGTTCAAAAAACATCTAGATGTGGCACTTCAGGACATGGTTTAGTGGTCAAGGTAGTGTTGGGTTGATGGTTGGACTTGATGATGTTAGAGGTCTTTTCGAGCCTTAATGATTCTATGATTTTATTCTTCAGGGAAAAAAATGTTTCTGTAACCAATGGGTTGGGATGGCCTGTTCCTACCTGAGCAGGTGGCAAGCCACACTACTTGCTGTACACCATTTTGAATATAAAAAAATATTGAAATACCCATAGTTCAAAGTCTCATTAGGACACATAAGAGAGTCTGCCACAACAAGACCCACTCTGGAGAGCCCCCTGCAAAGGAACATCAGGAAGTAAAAGGGTGAACTGCCATGGGGAAAATATAGAGGGAAAGTTATTTCAGAAAAAAGATAAATCCAAAACCAACCAACCAAAAACCCAAACCAAAAAGTTCCAGAAAATATGCATTAAAATGGACAATTTCTAACCTAAATCACAGTGTGTCTTTTCCAGAACTGACAGACACAGACTGTGGTTCTTCTCTCAGTATCAAACACAGGGCAGGGACGCTGTACTACCTTCCAGTAGAGTCTTGTTCAAGTGCAGGATGGGCCAGAACCAACCTGTGAGCCACACTGAAATCTAAAGGTGTCAGGGTGGACCCTCTGTTCCCCTGCTGTGGGCAGCTCTGCTGCCTGGGCCGTGCTCTGACAGCTCCTTGCACACTATGCTACTCAGCCAGCGTGACCCTGATTTATTCCAGTTGTGATGGCACCCACATACCACAAAGAAACAACCACCAGCTCCCAGAGTGA
Source organism: Merops nubicus (assembly GCF_000691845.1). Lineage (NCBI taxonomy): Eukaryota > Metazoa > Chordata > Aves > Coraciiformes > Meropidae > Merops > Merops nubicus. The sequence continues at coordinate 1,588 of NW_008581614.1, forward strand.
CATGCTGGATGTCTGGCCTGGAACACGCTGGCTCAAGAGAGGGCTTTAGTTTGCATTGGATTATTCCCCAAAACTGCTTTAAACATTAACAATAAAAAGTTTCCTGTTGTCCTGCTTCCCACCTGCTCAGCCTTTTCCCCACATCTGATGAAGGAGGGCTAGAGCCAGGGGCCCTTTCCCAACGTGCAGCAGCCATGCTGCAGGGGACGTGCTGTCACCGAAGAACCAGGACACAACTGCAGCCAGAGCAGCAGCAGTTTATTCCCACAGCTGTGAAGGAGAGCACAGTGCAGCAGAGTGACCAGCACTGCTGATGGGAACTCTGCCCAAATAGAGCAGTTACAGAGCTTATAGATCTTTAGATTATGCAACTCATTCTTCACCAGACCGCCTCAGATAAGCAGGGCACTGTAAATAACAGCAGCGTTTTTCAGATAAGAAGGCTTTAGCCAGCACACTCTTTAAAAAATAAATCACTCCTTTGTTAATTAAACTGATGAGAGCATTACCGACAAATATGTCTTCACTAGCAAGTCCTGCAAGGCAGTAACTATCTTCCTTCCCTCTGGGGAGGGCCAACATCAGCACTGGGACTCGAATCACCCCCATGCAGGGAGGGGAGCTGAGCCAAGGGCTGGATGGGGGAACCTGCCTTCAGCACTGACTGCAGAGCACACCAGAGCCCCTCGGCTGGAGACAAGCTGTGGCACCCAGAAATGGAAGGTCTCCCAACAGCATTCTTGGCACATGGAGGAAAATCAAGCAAGTAATCTCCTGCCTTACCAAGATCATCCTGCCCTTTACTTTAGCCAGCACACTCTTCCCATTTAATGGAAGAGCTCACTACAGCCAAGTCTGTGTCTGCATGCAGGAAAAGTCAGCAGCAGCCACTGTGACGGTCAAATGTTCCCAGGCTCCAGCCCTGAAATCCACCCAGAGAGACCCGGTTCATGTTTCTCTGCCCCATGCTGCAAACACAGTTCACCCTGCACACGGAAACTTTCCTGGCAACAAGGGCAAATTTGGCCTTCACAGTGGTCTCTTCCTTGATCCCTGGGTGGGATGAGAGTCAGGGCCACAGCAATTTAAAAAGGTCCCTTAGCTCATGTCCCTTCTGCCTTGGCTGGATTAGAGATGGTCTATCTCTTCTGTGAATTGCCTTGTTTGGAACTGGAATGGACTCACTTCTGCAGACTTGCTGGCTGACATGTGGGACAGCCTAGATAGAAAAAACATATCACACTCACATGCTCTTAAATCATCCACTTATGCCATTTGGAAGTGAATGAGGACCAAAGTACAGGCCAAAACTTTCCTAAAGACACTGCCAGTTTTCTCCTTGGAATTTCTTGCATGTAGACACATCAGGTTGAGCCAAATCAAGCTAATAACACATAAAAGGCTGAAGCAGAGAGAGGGAAAAGTTTGGGAGGAAGTAGCTTGACCAATGCTGGTTTCACTGTAGCAGCTTCACATAATTTGCTGGGAAGAGGCCAACTTTGCCCCGGCACTGCCCCCGCCACCAGCCCTCATCCACCATCTCAATGTGTGTGATCGTGTCGTCAGGATCAAAAGATATCTCATCATCTCCATCTGCAAAAATTGTTCAGAAAAGATAGTCACAATGCGAAGATAACCCCAGAGAGAGATGGTTTTACATCCCTCCTCCCAGCAGGATACAAAAGAAGCACCCTGATTAACCTTCAGAGTTCATCTCATCCAACCCCCATCAAACAGCACAGATAAGGCAGAGAAAGGAGCATGACTTCACAGATGAAAGATAAAACTTCTGTGTTTCCAAGTCAGGTCTCATTCTGCTGTCCAAAAGGAAGAAATTTAAACTCCCAAATCAAAACCTATTCACCACTGCTGATGGTGTTAAGCCACCACCCCTGTCACACCACCCTGGCCAGATCCCAGTGCCTCTCCCCACAGCCTGGATGGCAGACCCACCTCCTTGGTAATCATAGAGAGCCACTGCACAGGTTCCAGGGCTCTCCACCTCATAAACATTGTCCGTTTCCCCTGCAGAAGACAGGATGGGCAGATGAGAGAGAGGCGGAAAGCAGCCACACAGATCTGGCCAGTGCCACCCTCCACCCAGCCATCAGCCTCAGGGTGACACCCATCCAAAACCTGTTAACAGGGAGAGGTGTACCATGGCTCAAAGCAAGGTATGGCTTCTCTTCTCTCTCCTCTTCTGCAAGGAGAGAGGCTGAGATAGCCTGATGCTTCATGTTCCTCTCCCAAGAAAAAGGCTGGACATAATACCAGCCTCCCCACTTACCATCTCCAGTACCAGCAAAGCTGTGACAGAAACATCAACTGCAGCTCATGCAGTTTGCTTATACGCTTGGAGGAAGACTACCCTGTGCTCCTCACACTCAGGAGGTAGCACCAGATCAGGTCTCATGAGCATCAGCCATTTGAGTGACAGGCTGAATTAAAAGGGCACCACCAGGCTTCAGTGCAGCACTGGCAGTTGCTTGCCAGGAAAGAGGGCACCAAGAGAATCAGTCCAGGTCCAGCCTCCCAGAGCCCACGGCAGCCCTCTTGTCCTCCTGCCTGAGTCCTGCTCCAGCAGAGACACCTGTTGCCTGGCCCAGCATCCCATGCAGCTGATCTTGCACCTTGGAGCTGGGAAAGGGAGTGGTAGACAAGCAAGTCTCTACCACCATGGGTGCTCCCCTTGACCACAGTAGGCTTCAGGATACATATTCCCTCTGGAGTCTGGCCCATACATCCAGTGAGGTCAGTAGACAGATACAAGCTCCCCAAGACATGAGGTCTTCCATCAGTACTCACCCAGATAAGGCTGGCTCTGGTTGGGCTGCTCAGGAAGGATCTCCTCATAGTCCTCACCTCCATCTCCTCCATCATCATAGATGTCATCCAGCTTTCCCAAAGGTGCTGGAAGCTCCTCATAGTCAGCATCTCCACCAGCACCATCACAGTAGTCAGAGGGCTCTAGCAGCTCCTCATAGTCTCCACTGGCATCCAGACTTTCACTGTAGATGGGCTGATCCTGGCTGGGGATCTTGCTCAGCTCCTCATCCAAATCTGCTGGCCTTGGTGGCAAAGTGGGTGGTGTTTCCTCATCCTCCCTTTTTGCCTTCTGCCATGAGGTAAGAAAGTGAGAGGGAAGTCACTTGCAAAGCATCCACTGCAGGCAGTTCCCCCATGACTGCACAATGCCCAACACAAGGGAGCTCACTGCACTGCCTTCAGTGCTACCGTGCCAGAAAGGCAGCGTCAGCCTCTGCGCCACGGGGAGGCAGCTCAGCCATCAGCTCCGTGCTGCACTGGCACCTGGGGCTGCTGCAAGGACCCTCGTGGCTCCTGGGGCTGCTGCAAGGACCCTCGTGGCTCCCGGATCTGAACCTCTCTCACGTACTTAGACACAGCTCACTGTACTGCCCCTGCACTGACCCACTCCAAGAGCCCGTCTCATGGTGTAAGGTACCGTGCGCCCATGTCCCATCACCATCCCAGTGTCTACCCTCTCACTCCTGCCAAAGCCTCGCCCGTGCTGTGGCTGCACCCCACTTTTTCCTGCAGGGCTGCCCACAGAGCACAGCCCCCTCCGGTGCAATCCCTCTACCTGCTCCCCTTCCCAGCCGTCCCCAGCGCGCCTTGGCACCTGCTCTCCTGGTGACACGGGCCTGTCCTGGGCAGCCCTCACGGGTACCCTGGCTGGCACAGTGGCTGGGGCTGCGTCTGTATGGCCCGTCTCTCTCTGTGGAATTTCCTGCAGGAGAGAAGTCATCAGATCCTGCCAGTCCCTTTGAATGGTGTCCACAGCAATATCCATTCCCCTACACGGAATCACATCGGGATTGGAAGGGACTTCTGGAGATCATCTAGTCCAACACCCTTGCTAAAGTGGGTTCACCTAGAGAGCAACTCAGAAGATTTTCCTTCAGCTGAAATCTGTTCCAGCTCACAGAGCAACTCTCACATTTTCCTCCAGCTGAGATCTGTTCCAGCTCCCATAAACCCACCTGAGGGACTGGACACCAGCAGGCCTGTAACAACTACGGGGTCAGCAG
>NW_008581614.1:5667-14129 GCF_000691845.1 Merops nubicus
GAGGAAGGCATGTCAGAGCGTGCTTTAATGGCGAAACCTTATCTGCACGTTGAGCATGATGCAAAAGGAGGTCTTGTAAATGAGAGGGTTTGGGTGCAATCTCCAGTTTGGAAAACCCTGAACACAAGATTGCTGGGATGGTGACACCGGGGAGAAGTGATTGCACCGTGTCTGCCAGGCACTAGAGGCAAGAAGGACCCCAGACCAAGGCACAGGTGGCCATGGCGGGGTGCAGGCGTGTCCTGGTCTGTGTGCCAAAAGGGAAAATCCGGTGACAGCTGTGAAGTTCACTGGCACCTCCTGGCAGTTGCAGGGAAGCAGTTTAGGCAAGAGGTTACTGTAAGGAGATCAGGTAGAAGGGTGTGGAGCTGCACGGCCCTGAGGAGAAGTCTGCTTCACCAGCCTTGGGGGACACGGCAAGGTGGGCACGGCTCACCTCCTGCCGAGCTGCCTGGCGCTCCCGAGCCGGCCGCCTCGCCCGCTCCCCCTCTGCCTGCCCTCTGCTCTCCTCTGCTGCCTTAGCCAGGCTTTCAAATCGTGACCGCAGGCTGCTGGTGCCGCTGGAAGCTCCTGTGGAGAAGACAGCTGATCAAGCCTGCCAAATAGCTCCCTTCCTCCACTCAAGCAGCCAGGAGAAACCCAGACCTCTGCCTCTCCCAGAGAAACCTGTGGTTCAGCCACCTTATCCTGCCCCTGCTCACAGGTTAAAACCACATCCCACCACGGCACATGCCTGCCGATGTGCTGCCACAGAGGCATCATGAGGCCCACAGCTTCCCACCACGCCCAGGGCTGGTACTCCATTGTCTCACCTGCCTCCAGTGGTCTTGCCTTCTCATATGAGGAGGTAGGAGCTGCCATCTCATCAAAGCCAGCAGCGCTCTGTAAGAGTGTAATGGATAACCTGTAGTTTCTTAATCAAACTTTGATTGTTTAATTGTTTTCTTTTAATTGTTTTTCTTGCTTGCTTTGAAACTCATTTTGCCTGCTTAAAGATTAACCAACAGAACTTGCTGTAAGAGCAGTCTGTTTGAAATCCCATGCTTGCTTGCTTTGAACATAGAGCTATTCTGTGTTGTAAACAATGAAAATAGGGGTGGAAAATTTGGGTTAGGTTGGGTAATCATGTGTGTAAAGAAACACTCACCAAGAATGATACAACCCCCTCCCTCAAGACCACTGGAAGGCAGAAAGGACCCCCTAGCAACAGCTGACGCAGCCGCAGAAGGAAGAAAGAGATACGTTACACCAGAAAAAAGGAGAGTATAGAATAAGAGACTTTGGGGGGGTTGTTGCGCGCCGTTGGTGGAGTGAGGAAACTCCCCGGCCGCCCAGCGCTGTTTTACTTATTGCTGCTTGCTTAATAAAATGACTAAATTAATATTGGCGTGGTTTCGCTAATAAAATAGAACAAGAGGAAGTGAATGAAGTGTCCAGCTCATCAGGCAAGGCCAGTGCCAAGATCCCATTTGGTTTGGCCCCTGGTGACTGCAAGCTTTGTTCCCAGCTGTGTCTGGGAAGCCCTGTGGAGGCTGCTGGCTGCAGCCCTGCTCTCCTGGTGCCTCCTTGCCCTGCGGGAGTGCCTGCTGCCCTCCAGTCAAAGGGCTGTTCCTGCTAGAGGGGTGCTGAGAAGCCTGTGTGGAGCCAAGCAGAGGAGCCTGCACAGCAGCAAGACGACTGCTGTGTGGACAGCAAGGCTGGGCACTCGAGGCAGACACACTCACTGGTAACGTGGCAAAGAGCTGAGCGGATGGCTGGCAGTCTGCACCTCCTGAGGCCCAGACCCCCAAGGCACCCATCGCCTGCACTCCCAGGGAATGAGGATGGAAACTGTTCCCTACTGGATGCTCGGCTGCAGCTGCCTAACTGTGAGGAACGTGCAGGTTGCTGCCTGCAGTGTGTGTACAGAGCAGCACAGGCTGGAAAACATGGAAGCTGAAAATGTGTGTGAACATCTGAGATAATGCTGGCTTTATGAGGTGTGAAGAGACAGCTAAACTGGTGACAGCACCTGGTTGCAGCAAAAAGAAAGCAAGGTAGAGGGGGTTTATCTACTTCCGTGAGAAAACGGTACAAAAAAGGAACCTGCGGGTAGGATCCAGCGTTCAGACTGCTACAGCTGCACTGAGGGTTCTGCCTGCAGGTGTCATCAACGGGCTGGGTGCCCCAGCTCCTGCAGCCAGCGCAGCCCAGAGGGCAGCTCTGCTCTCCTCGAAGAACACACACCTGAGCAGGCAAGCAGCACTGCGGGCTCAGAACCACGTCTGCACAGACCACAGCAGAGGCTTAGACACGATGTTTGTATGACAGCATCTAAGTTTAGGAGTCTTAGTGTAAGAGCTGAACTCGACAGAGTTCAAAACCCTGTCTGAGTGTGTTAAGATTGCCTTGTGGTGCTCTGCTCTGGAGCAAGGAGTTCAGCACTGCTCCAGTGCCCAAGAACCAGACAACCAAGAACTTAGGTACTTGCCCAAATGTCCTTATTTTTAGCATCTTTGATTATGCTTCAAAATTCTCAAAATGCAAAAATTCTTGTTCCACTTTGAGCTGATCAGGAACTGCTTATCCCCTCTCTGCGCCCTGCTTCTCAAATAACCCACAGCCTTGACTTTTGCACAAATGCTCACCTGATTTTTCATGCTTTTCATGCCACATATGGTGCCTTGCCTTTTCACAAGGCACCTCCATTTGCTATTCTTAAATTCATAGGCCATGCTAATCTCTTCCATGGGCAGGATGCCACTCCCACTCTGGTACTGGCCCAGCCTACACAGGCAGCATGGAAAGGAAAATGCTCAGTTGTCACAGGCATGTGTTTATGACCTTCCTTGGCTCAGAGCCATGCAGAAAGGTCCTCAGTGGCTTTCTCCAGCTCCTGAGCACACTGGCGCTGGTACTGTACCAGGCACAACTCTGTGCCACTACCACTGTGCCAAATAACAGACAAGTATGGTTCAGAGAAGGTACTCCTCTAAATGCCCCAGAGCCCCATCACCATCTAGGATTCTCATCTTTTAGGTTATCTCCTAAGATGCAGATCACCATCCCCTGGCAAGACCTCCTTTCCTGAACAAGTTTGCAAGGTAGCCTGCCAAGGCACAAGGTTAATTCAAGTGCCTGAGACAGTTGGCATTTCGGCTGTAGGTGAGCCTTTGCCTGGGTTCAGCCCAGACAGAAAATTTGAACCAGCAAACTGGATGGCCTGTTCTCATGCAAGGCTGATCCCTGATAATGCCACCCCTGCTGGTTTGGTTTTTTAAGGTTTGCAGGCAGATGACTAGGCCCTGGCCCAAGCTGCAGCACTACCAAGCAGAACATAAGCTCCTGGACAGGACAGAAAAACCTGCAGGAGGTAACAAATACCAGAGAAGCTGACGAGTTGCAGACAGCCCCACGAGGAATGGCCAGGTATCACCAGCAGAGAAAGGCAGTGATGTGGGGCCAGCCACTCATGGCCAAAGCCATACACAGAGCTGGTGAGTGGCGTAAGGGGATAAGGAGCCAGATACCAGAAAGGTCACAGATCCGTCAGATACTGGACAGACTGAGGAGGTCTCAAGTTGGCTCTTGAGGGCCCAAAGACTCAAGCCAGCTTCTGGGAAGCCTTGTTTATGTATGGGTGTGACAGCTGCTAACACACCTTATGCCTTGAGTAAGACTAGCCAGAGGAATGGCAGCCACACCACAGCAATACCACCGTCTTGCTGGAGGCAGTCCAAGGCAAGAACCACTCTGTACACACACTGCTCTCTGCACAACCAGCACCCGCCAGCCAGTGCTGCGGACATGACGCCAGACAGGTCTCCAGTCTGCTCCAGCATCTCTCCTGTGTAAGAGACAGTTGCTGCACCCTGCAGTAGCCTGTGGCCTCTCAGACTTCTCACAAGGCTGCACTCTCACAAAATTTAATCTCCAAGCAGCTATTGCTGCTCATCCTGACTGTATAGGTACACACAGGGCCTGTGGGAGGGATGGCAGGCAGCAGGACAGAACACTCCCAGTATCTCAGATGGTGCTAAATATCCAGGAGAGCAGTCTCATGCCCTTAGAAAGCTCTTCACTGGCTCTGTATTAAATCCTGCCCCAAGAGAAAGCAGGTGTATGACTGCTCAGTCTGAGAGCGAAATGACTCAAAACCAGCTGAGAATGGAAAAAACTCTTTCTTCCTTCCATTTTGGTCTCCTCCAGCCACATTCCTCTGCACCTTCTGGTACTGAAACCAGGCCAGCCCCTCACCATTGCAATAGCTGCATGCTGAGTGCTGGGACCTCACCTCTGCCTGGGATGCCTATTCTCTTGAAGAACAGAGAGCAGTCATTAGCAGGAAGCAACTGCAGGCTGCAGCATGCAGTCTTACCTTGTCTACTCTGTCCTTCTGGACCCCATAACGGCCTCCAAACCCCTTGGCATAGTCTGTATGGAAAAAATGAGGTTATGTTACAATTTATTCTGTGAGCACTCCAACTTCAGTACACTGTGACCAGAGAACTGAGTTAGCTTTGTCTGCATCTTATGGAACTAAACAGAGGTAATACATGCAGAATGCTCTGGACAGTAGCTATTAAGACTAATCCTTCAGCCCCTTCATCAAAGTGCTGTACGCTGGCAAAGCTGCTCCCAAGGCACTGAGGTGAGAACCCAGTCCTCCCATATGAGTGTGATGTGGCCATGTTCACTGAAGTTAAACATACAGTAAAGCCAACCCTGGAAGCTGCTTTGCCTCATTCCCATGTGCTCATGTTCTGAATGAGCTTATGGTCAGGAATGTACCTCCCAGAACACACAGTATAGTCTGGGAAGCCTGACTGAGGGATTCGCATTCAATGTCTCCCACAGACCCAAGCAGGCACCTCCTCTGGCAGAGTTCACCCTTGTGCTCTGGGGGTTCACAAAGTCCCAGCTGCTCCACAACATGCTGTATGCATTTAGTTTTCACCAGCTGGACCTAGACCTAGCTCTAGGTCTGCGTGTGCTCCAAGAAAATTGTGCTGCCACCTCTGGCACTGCCCTACCTGTTTGGGATGTGTGGGGTTGCACTTCTTCCTGATGGTCCCAGCCAAGGGCACTCTTGTCCTGACGATCCCTCTGGACCCCAAACTTCCCACCAAAGCCCACAGAATAGTCTTCAGCCACAGGGATCCAGATCATGACATGGAAGAGAACAAAAAAAGGAGGGAAAGATAAAAGTGGCAGCACTGTGATCTCAGGCTCTTCACACAAGGGCACTTGTTTTCCCTGCCCAGGACTTAGAGAAGGACATGGAGCAAGGCCAGACTTCCACACTGATGGCTGCAGCAACAGCCCTCCCTCCTCCCTGGGACATGTCACCTGCTATTAACCCCTACCCGGGCCTTCCCTGCACCCTTCCTTTGGCAATACCTGGAGATCTGGAGATCCCTGTGCCCAGAGAGATCTACCATTCCACTTCATTTAGCCTGAATGTTTTCCAGCAGTCGTGCACTGTCTGATGGCTTTCCTCACCTGACCCATTCCCTTGCTGCAAGCAGTGGGCACACAACCTCTCCCCGTAGCTTTCCCACCATCCATGCAGCAGGTTGCCAAAAGCAAGCACAGTTCCCCATGGCCCCAGCGGGCACAGTCCCAGGCTCTGGGCCCAGCACTGTCTGCTGCTCTGGGCTCCCCCAGCTCACCTTTCTGAGAGTTGTGCTTCTCTCCCTGGCTCTTGTAGTCGAATCCCACTGCTGCTTTGTCCACCTTGTCCCTCTCCACACCGTAACGGCCACCAAAGCCCTTGGAGTAATCTGAAGAGGTGCACAGAGTGAAATGCTGCCCCAAGCATGGGGCTGGTGAGGGAAGGGGGTAAAGATGGGGAGCAGCACTGGGGAGGAGCACCAGGAAGGAGGAAAAGCAGCAAGGACGATGGAAAACACTAGAAAAAGCAAAGAGTTTGGAGGGAACAGAACAAATGGCAGGGAGCACCATGACGGGCATTGAGGAAGAGGGCCCATGGGAATGGGTTCACAGGGCAAGTGTGGCTCATGGCAGCACAAGAACCTGAGGGCTGTGGACAGCAGGAGACACAGCAGTCCAAGAAGGCAGGGAGAAAGGAGACATGCCAAGGGCAGCTGGGGAAGCAGTAGGAGCTCAGCCACCCAAGGACACACAGCCAGGGCAAGGCTTGGGCACTGACAGCCTGGGCACCCATCCACTTGTGCATCTCCAGAGCAAGAATTTCAACCTGTGGTCTGCCAGTCTCTGAAAGGTCTGTGAGTAAGTATATTCAGCCCTTAGAAGTACAGAGGAAATGGTGAAGGTTCGTTGTAGGCCTTACGTTTGGAGTACGGGGATCTCCAGCGTAAGGGAAGCTCTGCGCAGCAATCGCCGCCTCTGGAGGCTGCAGCCACAGCTGAACCCCACCCTGCTGGAGACATGCAGCCCCAGACTGTCTCTGGCACACTCAGCCTTTATGTGACAGAGGCACAGCACATTTTCCTTGCGCCTCCTCTTCTTCGTCATCAAAACTAGTCATGTATTAACCACTTCAGCTGTGTTCAGTTTTACTCCAAGGACCACCTTGTTTATTGGCTGATGTCCTGAGAAATTTCAGCTTCTCTCCTAGCTGCTGGCTGTGCAGAGACCTTTCCTTTTCAGAGACCTGCTCTGCCAGCTGTGTTTCCAAATTCTGCCCTTCAGGAGGAGTAAAGCACAGTTACCTCCCCGAGTTCCCTGACCCTATTCCTACAGGTCTGCACTTCACAGGAATGTGCTGGGGCTTCTCCAGCAAATTCAGCCTTATCAATCCACGAAGATGGTGATCTACAGAAATACATATGAAAACATCAAGAATAGCTGTTTCACAGAAGACCAGGCACTTAAGGATGAATCTGTAAGTCTTAGAGATACCTTAAACTTATCTTGAGTATACTATTATTTACCCATTAGACCGTGAAGAAATGGACCTTTTAGGATGCTGTTTTCAGCAACCACAGATTTTATGACTGTTACCTTGATGTTGGAGTTTCCAGTATGGACACATTTTTATGAAAAACAATGCAACCCTAACCCTAACCTTAACCTTACCCCACTTCTAACATTTTCATTTTGTCCGGAGTGATTTCTGTGGTTTTACACAGCCAGATGAATGCCCATGTCTACAATCTAGACAGTCTCTTATATGGGAATACATTAACATAGCACAACTGCATGTGATTCATTAATTTAAAATCAACCAAGAAAGTCTCAAAACATCTTCTTTCTTTTATAGTTTCCTTTCAAACAAAGATGCCTCAGTTCTTGATTTGTTGATAATGCAGTATTCCTCACATTTACCTGAAACAGTTACAGACCATGCCCTCACTTTCTTTCAGTTGCAGAATATTTAAAATATCTCCAGTTTCAGTTCTTGCAAAGTTCTTAATGAATATAGCTTCCTGTATGTGTATGTTAAAGTTTGGTTGAATCATCTCTAAAATTCTGCAGAGGTTTGGGTGCTGTCCATCTTTTTGTTTCCACAGCCATTGCTGTGCCTTTTTCTTATATGCCATTTTTTTCACAAATCACTTCTCAGGTCATACAGTGCTTGGGTTCCCTCTGGAACTCTCCCTCAGAAAGACTTTTAGAGGAAGTGGAGCATCAGCCATGTGGTGGGGTGCATGTGGGGGTGTCTGCTCACCACAACATGGTTTCCATCAAAGCAAAACACAGACCCAAGTGGAATGTACAACAGAAGGGCAGTGACAGGACAGCAATGGATGGGGTTGCAAGGGTGACTGACTGGGAACAGGAATCCGAACCAGGATGAGGACGACAAAGGAGACTGTGCCACGGCAGACAGTGCAGGATATTGGAAGCAGAAGAGAAGCTGGGCAAAGTGTCAAGGGGCCACACATGCCCATGCACTTGCCTTTCTGGGATGAGTGTTTCTCCACCTCACCCTTGTATTCAAAGCCCAGTGCTGACTGGAACAAGAAGGGGAGGAATATCAGTCATCCTCAGGGCCAAGGTGTCTCACTCACCCTGTGCCAGCGGCTGCGGGGGACCCTGCTCCCCATCTTGTGTGGCAGCATGCAGGCACCTGGCTACTGCTCGGCTGCTCCAACCCTCTCACACCACCCCTGCTGCCCTTGGCAGCGTGCACAGGAATGGGCCCTAGAAAGAGCCCATGCACTCCAGATTAAGAGGACCTCACACCCTGTCAGGCACACGAGGCAAGGCGGCTGCAAAGTGTCTGACACCAGTCTGAGCATGGGAGGGATGTCACCCTGTGGCCCCCATGCAGTCCCAGCCCAGCCAGTCACTGCGGGTGGCACAGCCCGGGCCTCTGGAGATGCCAAATACTGCAGCCCCCATGACAACCGCAGCGCTGCCCGGACAGGACAGCACAGGCACCTCAGTGCCCACGGAGAGCCCTGCAACCGGTCTGCAGCTGGTGTACTGAGCACAGGAGAACTGCATCCCGCAGCGGATGCCACGCGGCTTGCGGCACCCCCCGACCTGCACCC
>NW_008581615.1:0-212 GCF_000691845.1 Merops nubicus
GGGTGGGGGTCCCCCCGCACCCCGATACTGCCCCGTGGCAGTTGGGAGATCCCATGGGACAAGCTGCACCCCAGAATTGAAGTGAGGTGGGCTAGGGACAGGGATGCCACCAAAAAATTGAAGGTCCCCCACTCCAGCAGTGCCCACCACCATGGGCTGCCACCCTCCCGTCCCCAAGGCTGGGCCAAACACCCCCAGACTGCAGGGCAGGG
>NW_008581616.1:0-3643 GCF_000691845.1 Merops nubicus
CTGCGGGGCAGGGGCGGTGCCGGGCGCTGGGGGGGTCTGGCCACGGCCGGGCCGTGGAACCAGCCGCTCACCGACAGGCGACACTTCTCCTCCGACAGCACCTCGGACACCTGCAAGGACCGTCGGCAGCATCACCGCCGGGCTCTCAACGTGCTCTGGGCACCATGGGACAGGCTCGTCGCCTCCCCGCACACCCAGAGAAGGCTGGGCAAGGGCCAGGCCAGGCCACTCTTGGCTTAAAGACCTTTGGATGCTCAAGTCCATTGTAGGTTTCCAGAATCCCAGGCCAAGCTTTGACTCCGAGCTCCCAGCAGAACCCATGCCCTCTTTCTGAGAGCTTTGACTTGTGCTGGCATTTAAAGTAATGGTATTTTATTTCTCCACTGTTTGTTCTGTTAAAGAACCAGCTGACAGAGGCCTTGAGCAGCCTGGTCTAGATGAGAGGTGTCCCTGCCCACGGCAGGGAGGTTGGATGAGATGATCTCTAGGGTCCCTTCCAACCTCAGCCATTCTCTGATTCTAAGGTAACATAATTCTATATTCTGTATTTCTTTTCTGCCTTTTCACTTCCAGGAAGTGCTGCAATACAAGCCATCATGAAGGGCCTGATGCTTTTGGCTCTGGATTGAAGGGCTACTTACTTGTCCCTTGGAGCAACCCCTCTATCCTGGCATTCAGCCTGCCCACTGGAACCACTTGGTTCTCCCAGGGACAGCCACCATTAAATCTCAATTTCACCCAGTTGTGCAAAGGTAAATTGGGCTACATTGAACCACTTCCCATTTTAGGGTGCTGTGCTGCAATGGCAGCGTGAAGAAGGAGCCTCCTCTGGTTGCCACAAACTGTGAAGTTTTGAACAGCACATAAAGACTTTGCACTGGCTTTGTTTGCTTGTTTCAGTTTGGTTTTTAGAAGAGTCTGATGGAACAGGAGAAAGAAACACTATGTTCCAAAAAAGGTTTTGGTTCTTATTGTTACTGAGCTGTAGTAGCCCTTTGCTTGCATGACTTAGAGGTGTTCTAGGTTATCTGGAATCCTAAATCACTTGGGAAATGGAGGCCAGAAAACTGCCTTCCTCTCCTGGTAAGTCATAACTCTGTGCTTTGCTGACGGAAGGGTGAAAGAAATGACTTGGTGCTTCTGCAAATACTCTGGGTACAACCCGTGAGGTCCAGATCTGGGAGGGTTTGATTCCCAGCACTCCCTGTTAAGCTTAATATTGACTAGGGGCAGCACACGGAACTCTGAACAGCACTAGCACCTGGGATTAGGTATGGGTCAGTAGGAGACTGACACAAGCCTAAGTGGAACATGGATTTTTATGTCAAATAAATGAAATGAAAACAATTAGGGCCGTGACTGGGTAGACGTTTCTGATAACGTATTCACTGAGCAAAGCTGTGTCTGCACAGTGCCCTGTTGGCAGGGTGAAGGGATGAGGAGCTCCTCTGGAGCAGTCACAGCACCCATGTGAAAAATGTGAGTGAGTTTAAAATGAGCGAACAACCAAAATCTCTCGTCACCACAGCCAAACCCACAGCAGTGGCTTGCTGGGACAGCAACACAAAACAGAAGTGGAATTCCTCCCCACCCCTGAATGATGACAGTTCAAAATGGGCATTGTCAGTTCTTGTCCTGCTTGAAGCTCTGCCTTTAGGACAAGTATCTACTCTACTCACACTTCTCCTCCCTCGCTGTTGGGACTGTAATAATGCACAGGGTGAATAACCACAACAATGGGAATCAAAAAATGAAGGACAGCTCCTTGCCTGGTGGAAAGAGACTGGAGACACTTCAAAGAAGACCAGTGTGTTCCACGAAGGCACTAACGACTTGACGACCTGCTGAGGCTGAAAGTGTTCTAAGGAGGAAGAAAACACACACTCTGGTTAAGAGAGGAAACCAAACTTGCTAGAAACAGCCATTTCTCCCTGATTTCATGACATCCTGCCTGGTGAGACACCTGGGTACAAGGGATGGAGCTCAGAGCAAGGGCTTGGCCAGGAATCAGTGAACTGCTGTTGCTGGAAAGAGAGGTTATCTCCATCAATTTAGACTCCCAAGCAGTTCCTGGCATCTTTTCCACCCTGCCTCCACTCTTGACCATTGGAGAAAAGGATCCCCCTCTTCATTATCTTCTGCTCCTCTGCTGTCACCCACTAGCACTGTCTGCAATACCCACTGCAGCTCATTTTTACAGTGCAAATCTATCCACGCATCAGCTTCTCCAGACTAAGGAGAAACTCTTTACCTTCCTTCTACTGTTTAAGGAGAGAGTTGCTGCAAGGGGTGGATGAACCTCATCTTTCTCAGCACCCTGAGGCTGAGCTCGGAGCTCTCACCGTCCGTGCTGTACAGATCCAGCGTTCCCCCGTCGCCTTTCTCCCAGGGCGGGACGAGGTAGAGGATAAAAGCGATTCTCCGACCTTCCAGCTCGTCGTCGTGGCACAGCAAGACATCTGCAATCACACGCCTTCTCCTGCAGCAGCACCCTTCCAACACGCCCTCTCCAAGAGCTGCATTTCCCACTCATCAGCCTACAACTAGCAAGATGGACTCCGTGGGATTGTGCTTGCGGCGGGCAGCTCAGCCCACTCCCACGGGGCAGGCAGCTGGAATTCCTCATCCACCCCTCCCCGGCTGCCACTGGGCACAGCAGGCAGAGATTCCAGAGTTAAATAACAGCCCAGAGCTTTCAAATAAACAACTGCCCTTTCAGGAGGTTTGTTGCTGGAATAGAAGGGAGGGGGAGCCCTGGGAACAGGGAAGCTGGACCAACAACTGGTTGTGCAAGAGGCTTTTTAAAAGCAGAGATGAGAGCAGTAAAAGGTTCCTCCTCTGAGAGTGACTTTTCACAGCTAAAAGGGTAAAACTGTGCAGTCATCACCTAGGCTGACCAAGGTGTCATTTTTAGCATCAGACTTGATGCCAAACTAACAACTGTGGTGTTAAACACAAACAATTCTATGATTCGGAAGCTGACTGTGTCATCCTTTTGCAAAGAAGTTTGGTGTTCTGAAGACATATTATTTCCTGCACGCCCCCAGAAGCTTTAGGGGAAGGACTTATGATGGACTGACCAGTATATTCATATTTTGCACAGGAGATGTCAATAGTTGGCTCCAGCTCTATCTGGGTCACAGCAGAAAGCCACACTCGGAATTCTTCACATAGGGCATGCCTGAGAAGGTAAGTACAGGGTAAGAGTCCTCCTGTGACATAAAACATATCACTGCAGCCTTACCAAACTTATCGCCTCCCTTCCAACTAGTTAAACACTGAAACGTGCTGCTGGTGACAGCGGATTTCTGTAGAACCACCCAGGAAGGGGCCAGGAAAACAGCCTGGAGCTGACAACGTTGCCAACAACAGCCGAGAGTGAATGCGGGCTCGGCCATAAAGGGAACAGGCGACATTTCAGAAGGGACAGACAGGCGAGGGCTGATGCTATGGCCTGCTGATGGCTGATCCCAGCTCTCCAGCACCGGCTTCAGCCAGCCCTGACAACCGCGGCAGGGCTCCGAGCCAAGCCAGGGGCTTTACCTCAGCGCGGCAACGTGGGGCTCCGGCCTCGACCCCAGCTCCTCGGACTGCGGCGGCGCATGGAAGAGAAGAAGGGACGGGGGTTAGGGCGGCCGGGCTC
>NW_008581617.1:0-2568 GCF_000691845.1 Merops nubicus
GGTGGGCAAAGGGAGAGGACGGTCCCATCCCCTGCCCCCCTCAAGCACCCCCAGCCCTGTGCCATCCCCTCCCCCAGCGGGACCTCGCTGCTCTCTCAGGGCCTGGCTGTCCCCTGCTGTCCCCTGCCAGCCCCCCCTCCCCTCCTTGGCCCAGTTTTGGCCACCAACCCTCCAGGTGCAGCGAGGTGAGAGCCGACTGCCTCCAGCATCTGCAGCACCTTTTGTCCCCGCAGGGTGCCCATGGCCTGGGGACAACCTGGGGACAACCTGGGGACAGCGACCAGAGCTGCCCCCCGGCCACCTTCCCAGCACCAGGAGCTGGGGAAAGGAGCCCGGGCTGAACTCTGGCTGGGGGTTTTCAATTACACAATTAAATGCACAATTAGGTGTAATTACCAGCGCGGGGAAGGTGCGAGGGTTCGTAATGGGCATGTAATCTACTGCAGTCACTGTTTATACTGCTCAGCCCCGCTCCCTAATGATTATGGAAAGCTTTCACATTTGCATGGTTGCCATGGAAATGGGGGGCTGGCGGAGGCATCGGGGATGGTTTTCCCCCCTCGTTTCCCCCAGCCCCTCGTTTCCCCAAACCCCTCCTTTCCCTGCACCCCATCTCGCTGAGAGGGACCATGCTGGGTGCAGCCGTGTCTCCACGCCTGGGGGTGCTGCAGGGTGGTGGGTGCTGGCCTGGAGGGATTGGGATGCTCTGGAGAGGGGCAGGATGAGGAGCCAGCACCAGCCCGGAAGTGAGAATTCTGTATTAGAGGCACAAAAAAAACCCCAACCCATCTTGTCACCTCCCCAGGTGACCCCCCCCCGAGAGCCACGGGAGGGACAGTGGGTGTGGGAGGATGGGGAGGAGCAGCCCAGCCTGGTGGGACCTCTGGGTGGACGTGCACCCGTGGTGTTTACAGGCAGAGCTTTGCTTGCCAGGCTGCTGTGAAGGTTTCTTGGCGTGGCTGGGCAGGCAGAGAGCTCCAGCTCACAATTAAAACCCACGATGAAAGGGCAGTATGGCTAAATTTGCAGGACCAGCTAATGTGCACCCAGGAGTATTTAATGAGACCGGTTAAAGAACTCTCTCAATCGTTCACGGCGGTTCCTAACAGAGCTGGGAGGGGTGTGGACGAGGAGATAAATGCCTCAGAGGGCTGGGTTGTGGAGAAAATAAAGAGGATGAGCCAGAAAACAGCCCGGCCCGAGAGCGGAGCTGGGAAGGGGAGGTTGATGCACGTTGTGCTCAGCAAAGCCTAAAAAGCCTAATTGATGTCTGGGAAAATGAGTCTCGTCCAGCCAAACTTGATCTTGACTCTTCCTGAGCTCGCCCTTTTGGCTGCTGAAAGGGGCTGAGCTGCCATAACAGTGTTTAGAGGCTGATAAGCAATTGGATCTAATCCCGGGTGGCTTGCTGTTAGGAGAAAAATTAGTGCTATAAAAAATCAATGCTGCTCGTTTCAGTAACAGAAAGAGAGAGGAGAAGGAATAAAACCCTCACCAGAGCAAAGGCACAGGCCAAGGGGAGGGTGGAGAGTGGGGGACAGGCTCCCTGGTCCCAACCCCTGACAGCCTGTGGGGCAACCAGGGCCCCCAACCCAAAATAGGTCACCAAGGTGTCGAGTGGGGGCTGGGGAGAGAGTCCAGGTTGGGAGATGTGGCCAAGTGGCCTCCTGGGAAGCTCCTTCCCTGTGATGATCCGAGGGGAGACAGAGTCACAGCATCATTCAGGTTGGAAAGACCTCTAAGGTCAAGTCCAACCAGTCACCCAACACTACCACAGCCATTAAACCACGTCCCCAAGTGCCACCTCCACACGTTTTCTGAGCCCCTCCAGGGCTGGGGACTCCAGCACCTCCCTGGGCAGCCTGGGCCAAGGTCTCACCACTCTGCCAGGAGAGAAATTCTGCCTAATAACCAACCAAAACCTCCCCTGGGGCAACTTCAGCCCATAAACTGGGGAGGTAGAAGAGATTCCTGGTACTGACAATCCTTAATGCAGGAGAAACAAGGCCAGGAGAGGGGGTTTGGGGTAGGAAAGTGGCATTTTAACCCCAAAAGTGATGAATTGTACCCAGAAATCACCTCCAGGCGTGGTGGCTTTTCCTTGTTGCCCTTGGCCAATGCTTCCTGGGCTCCCAACAGCCAGCTCTGTGCATCCACAGGGGGTGCAGGGCACAGTGGGGACATCCCAGTGCTGTGGCAAAGAAAGCACAGGGAGGAC
Source organism: Merops nubicus (assembly GCF_000691845.1). Taxonomy (NCBI): domain Eukaryota; kingdom Metazoa; phylum Chordata; class Aves; order Coraciiformes; family Meropidae; genus Merops; species Merops nubicus. Next base: position 2,219 of record NW_008581617.1, read on the forward strand.
CTGGAGGGGCTGGAGGATGGAGCAGGGAGAAGGATTTGGGGCTCAGGGGGGGCCCCTCGGTGTCTTTTATTCCAATTTTCCAGGGACCAGGGACCTAACGACCTGGAGAATCGGGAAGGAAAGCTGGCAGGGAACAGCCCCACTTGGGCTGGAACAGGTCATTAACCCCCAGGGCTTTATTAATCAGCTTAATAAGGGCTCCCATGTGTTCAGCTGGGCATTTCACCCGTGTTTGCTCTTCCCTCAGCAGCACAAGGAGATTTGGGGGAGACAAAACCCCCATTGCCTGCAGCTGGATGGGAGCGGTGGGGCAGGATGTGACCCCCACCCCCCCAGTTCCCTCCCTCCCT
>NW_008581618.1:0-17107 GCF_000691845.1 Merops nubicus
TGGGGGCTGAGGATGGGGGAATATGGGAGCTCTCACATCACACCCATGAGGTGTGACCTCTTCCCACAAAGGGCAAATACCAAAGCACCTGGGATGGACCAGGAAAGTAACCTCAGCTCCAGCCAGAAACTTCAATAAGGAGGGAGGGGAAGGAGCAGAGGAGACAGGACATTTCCAAAGCAGAAGTGCCTGCTCTTGGGAGGCCAGGGAGGAGCTGCTCTCCAGCAGAAGGTCTCTGCATCTTTCTTCTCCTCTCCCAGGGTCTATCAGTGCTAACAGCACACTCACAACCCCCCATGAGGCCAAAGCAGAGGATTCAGGACTGAGGTGGTGGTTGAGGGACGTACCATGAAGACATTCAGGTCTGAGGGATTTTTGCAGCACACTGCAAAGAGACAGGTCATTTGCAAAGAAAACAAAACAATTGGCTCCCTACTTGTCCTTCGTTTTTCTCAAGGAGGCAGATGTTTGACTCAAGGATTTTGGCAGATACTTGTGCACCAGAGATCTGAAGACCACAGAAAGGAGAGAGCAGATAGACAGATATCTCCACTGAATAGATTTGCCTGAGCAGGGTGTTGCATGTATAATAATTTCAGCAAAATGCCATAGCCTGTTAATTAACCTAAAAAGCCAGTTTTACAGAAAATATTTTACACTTTTTGGAAGCAAGTAGAAGCCCTGCTTAGGGCTGTTTGCTTAGTCAACAAGCCCAGGTCAGTGGAAATTTTAAAGCTGATTATATAAACCCTAGAATCTAGAGGTTTTATTAATGATCAGCAAAGTCATATTTATCAACCCATGGGCCAAGTGAGGAAAGAACTTACAGAAACCAGAACTTCTGCTAGGCTGTGCTGGTTGCTCCCAAAGTGGTGATTGGCACTCAGGGGTGCTCCAGTCAGCTCCAGACACTGAAAAATCTTGAGTCGGGCGTTAAAACTCACATGTCCTGCTTGAAAAGCCATGAGAGAATTCAACATTTATGAATAAAAATAACAGCAGCAGCAGCAGCAACAGCCTTGGTGTCTTACCCTTGGATTTCTGCTGTATTTCCAGGGTATATTTGTGTTAGAGGGTCCTAGGAGCTGGGTGTATCAGTAAAAAAATCATATATTGCAAAATTAACAGTAAAATCACACAATGGTGTGCCTGGCATCTTTAAAAAGGAGGTAGATATGTATTTCTTTCACTTACCTACACAAATCTGCCAAACATCTGTCCTCTCCAGCAACTAAGGGACTTCATGAGACAGTAAAACCACAGTGAATAAACTCAGATAAGGAGCAATAAATGATTGACTTGAAAAAAAAAAATAGAACAACATGCCTTGCAAAAATATTGGAGCTGTTTAAAAAAACAGCAGAGAAGAATTAAGCAGCTTTAGAGCTGATTTCAGTCTGCAGGCTTTGGGGGAACAGGGGTTTGTGTCCCAATGACCTTCTGCACATGAAATATTTTTAGCCCCATTTTTGTGTGTGTGTGTGTATTTAGGCATTTTTAGTTGTATCCTTTTCTTGATTTCTTTATTTTTGCCTTGAAAAGGTGGAATAAAAGAGCAGCAGCAGGAAAGCCAGAAATAGCCTTGATTTTCATTTTCCAAAAAGGGCCAATTTGGAGACAACAAAAAGTGTTTTGTTTGGTGGATTAAGGCAAATACCCCATTTGGGGGAAAAAAATAAGCTCTTTCAAATCCAAACAAGCACTAGGAAATAGAAATGTGTGGTTTGATCAACCAAATCAAACGTGTTTTGGTGGGCAAAGGGAGAAGCAGTGGCCATGTTCAGTCCCCATCTCAGTCCCTTCTGCAACAACCTTAAATCTGCTGCCTCAGTTTCCCTGTGTGTAAAACACTAAATATAGCTTCCTCCTAGAGGAAGCTCTGAGGAATAATTAACTAATGCTTGCAAAGTACCAGCAAGCACTAATTACTATCATTATGCAAGAGAAGAACAGTGGGGATTTGCTTTGGTCCTAATGGTGCTTGTTTTCCTGGGCTCAACAAGCCACTGCATCAATGAGCCACTGATGGGGCTTTAAGTGGCTCCCCAAGGCTCTGCAGCAGCTTCTGAAAATATAAACACTAACAAATTAATTTAGTTCTCCAAGAGCCCCCGGGAAAGTGAAGGCTCCAGCCTCCACTTAACGTGGCATGCTGGGGAAAATTAGAAAAAAAATGTTATTCCTGTTATTCCAGGCTGATAAATTGCCTGAGCTGAGCTCTCCATCTCCATCCAGCATCTGATTTGCCCTGCCAATCTCCCGTGGTTACACCAGCAGGAGCATGGGCATCGTGGCTCGAGTGCATGGACCTGGGTCACCACTGGTCCTGGCTGGTGCAGGCAGAATGGAGGAAACCACCTGATTTTGGAGGTAGGGAAGGAGGAGGAAGGACTTAGCCTAAGGAACAAGACCTGAAATGGGATTTGTATCTTCTGGAGAAAAAGCAGGCCCTGGCTAAAATATAGGAATGGTGTAGAGATGGGTCAGATATGGACATTGCCCAGTTCACCCATGGAGAAGGGGCTTCTGGTGGCAGACAGGCCTTTTGCCAGCAGAGAGGTGCTACACAACAGAGGATAGAAGCTACAATGTGCCCAGGTAGACATTTATCTACCTGGAGAGCAACGATTTCTGCATCATCTTCAGCTTCTACATCAGGGGAGGCTGCCAGGTCAACAGATCTGAGCGAGTTCAACTAGAAGTGGGAGTGGAGTCCAGGAACATGCTGCTGTTTGCAGTCTGCAGAGGTCCAGCTTCTGCAGGGCCCTTTCTGGAGGGTGCCCCAGAGGCAGGCAGAGACACCTGCAGACTGACAAAAGGTTTTTTTCAGGATTGAAAGAGAAATAGCCAAGTTCAGGCTGGGAACCACAGCTCAAATTTAATGGCATGCCCCCATTAGGCTATTGGAGAGAAGTAGTCTTGCTGATTAGCATCTATTTGTGAAGACCTAACGAAGCAGGGAGATGGGAATAGTCCTTTGCTTGGATGTCTTCCAAGGTGGCAAAGATAAGGAGATGTTCCTGCAGTCCTGGAAGAGACTGTGGAGGAATCCTCTTCCACAGCTCTTTCCTCTCTTGCAAGAGTTTGTTAAATGGAATACTTATCTATGCATATATGCATCCATGCCCACTCTCTCACAAAGCAAGGCAAGAAATCAAATGTTAGTGTTTGAAAAGTGGATCTCATCATGCAAAATGTCTTTAACCTTGGAATCACCCTTACAATACTTTAAAAACACTTTCTTTCAAACTTCAGCGTGAGCTTTCCAAGTACAAAGTCCAAGTACAAAGGCCAAAATTTTAAGTAAAGCCTTTGAACCTCCCCAAAATGTTTTGGAGATGGGAGAGCCATCCATATTCACCCTCCCTAACAGACAAGCTGGTCAGGTCTCTTGTCTTCTGATGGTGAAAAATTAGCCCTGAGGAGCTAATTGCTGCCACAGATGTGGGACAAGGGCTGGTGGGTGTGGTGATATGGAAGAGGTGGGAAGGAGGAGGCAGTCTTGCCATAGCTAAGGTGTTCAAATGCCACTGAGGAAAGGTGACAGCCCCCTGGCAGGAGGATCTGGAGCAGGTCCCACCAGGACAGCAGTGGTGCAGAGCAGGATGATGGGGCTGCAGCTCCATGGCACGAAGCTGGGGGTGAAATGCTGTGAGCCACCTCTTGCTGCCTAGAACCAAAAGATACGTCCTCGCCCCGGGAAGAAGGTGCCCCTGTAGAGCCAGAGGGGCGTGATTCTCCTGCTCACTCCAAAGCCCCTGCAATGAGCAGGATGAAACTGGGAAGAGCCGGCGTGTGTTACCCCGATGTGACATTAGATGTCACCCATGCACTGCGGTTACTGCCTGGCCCCTCTCCTGCTCCCCACATGGGAAACCCCCCTCACCCCCGAAGACTGGTGATGAATGGTGGGGGATCCCAGGAGGTCACAACCTCCAGGCACATGGAGATGCTTTCAGTGCCAGGAAAAATGCCCACAGCCCAGGATCTGATACCTCAGCCTGGAAGAGATGGGATAGGAGACCAGTATCCACACCTCCATAGCCTTTTGGGACAAGGGTGGATATTTGGCTGTAACTCCCCAGAGCCAAGGCTCACGAGATGGTCCAAGATGCAGATGTTTGACTCTGGACAGTCTGTGACCCATGACAGCTAGCACTGGTCATGCCTGGGCACCATTTGGGGAGGCTAAAGGGTTTTAGATGGGTTCCCACTGGGATGCACCCCTAATTTAGCAAGAAGAGAGCACACTTGTATGGATTTTAGACATCCTGTGCCACACATCCATGTCCAGGGAATGGATCCTCAAAGGGGACCGCAGCCAGAGATGATACAGAGGTGCCTGGACCACCCTAATTTTGTAAGGCAACCAGGGTGCTCTGTACCCCACAGCCCACGCTCCCCTGGCTGGAGGCCTCTTTCACATGACCTCCCCTCCGAGGGCAGCGTTTGCCCTCCTGCTCCCTGGTAAAAAGAGCAGAGGCAAAGCCCTTGGACGGTGGCCACCAGGCTGCAAAGCTGGGATGGAGCCAGCTGAGCAGCCCCGTGCTGGGAACCCCCCGTTGGTGCCCTTTGGGTGTCCCAGCCCTGCCCTGAGCGGGGCAGGACCTCTCCCAGGAGCCAGCAGGGCCAGCAGGAGGAATCCCAGCCCCTCCCACTCCGATGGGGGAAGGAGGGTGTCCTCGTTGAAGGCCATGGAAATCCCCTTCCAGATCCTCACCGCGGTGTTTCCTCCGTGGCCAGGGCGTGTGGGACTTTGGGGAACGTGTTTACAGAGCTCCTGCCAAACCACAGGAAGTCCCAGCTCCTGGGGATGAAGAATGGGAGGAGGAGGAGGAGGTAGATGAGGCCAAGGCTCTGTCAGCTCCTTTCCACTGCCACCAGCAAACAGAAGCCAGAGCCCAGCACCGCTGTTCTGTTGGGCTGTGGGAGATGCAGGAGGGGCTGGAGCCTTCTCTCCTTGCTCTTTTACCTCAGAGAGATCTTCACTGCTCAGTGGGTGAAGTCCACCAGCAAAGGGAGAGGAAGGCATCTGGGGAATACCTGGCTCTTCTGCACAGGTCTGGTGTGAAACACACTCTGGTGGACACCAGAGCTCGTGGCTCTGAGGACAGACATTGATAGATACGACCCAGCAGCTCACAGTGCAGAAAAATGAGAGTTGTCTTAAAATTCATTTCTGCTGCTTTCTCAATGCCATTCATTTGTCACATTCCTATTCACACAGTCGAGAGCTGTCACCTTGTACAGTTCTCCTTGCTGTCTCAAGGGCTGGCAGCAGAGCAGCCCAAGCATCTGAGGAATCTGCGGCCGTCGCCACCACTCCCAGTCCCAAGATGCCACTTGCCCAGTGAGGCTGTCAAAAGCCTGGACAACAGCTTGAAGATGCTCTTCTTTAATCAGAAGGCGTTGGACATCTCTATGACATATCATAGAATGGCAAAAAGCACTTGAGACTGGGCACCATGGGGCTGTCCTCTGCTGACACCACCTGAGCAGGATTTGGGAAGCAGGTCCATGGCACATTTCATCAATGCTCTTCATTTCCTCTTCATTTCATTAGGACCACAGCCTTACAGCAGCCAAGAGTCATCTCAGAGTGCAAGACCTCCCACTTGCACCCTGTCTGGCTTTGGTTGCCTCCTTGGTGAAGACCATGCACTCATGAGTAGCTAAAGCGAGGCTCTACTCATCATTCACCAGGGAACTGCTCACTCAAGGCTCCTCCCTGGCCCCACCATCTCACTCGAGGACAGACACTCCACACCCTGATATATCTCTTCACATCTGTAAGGGCACAGACAGGCAGAAAAACAAACCAGCTGCCCAAACATTGCCTCATATTATCCAAGCCATTCAGAACTGGAAATTAATTCATAACAGAGTGAATTTAAGACCTAAAGAAAAATATAAGTTCATTTACTGGGCATGCTGTTTCAGAATGAATAATATAGCTCTGCTTTAATAGCCATTAAACAGCCAGATTCAATAAAACAAAAGAGCAAAGTTCCCAAAAGGCTTCAGCTGACAGTGAATATCTCCTTGAACACAGGCAGGAGCAGAAGTTATTGTAGCCTGTGTAATTAGTTCTTCTCTCCACCCCTCTTTGGTATCTACTTCATCAAATTGCAGATGTCCATACTGAGTCAAGTGCTGCTGGAACACCTTGCAGTCAAAATCTTTGTGTGGGTTCTTGTGTCCTGCAGCACTCATTATCATTAATTAAGTGTGTACGATTCCAGTTCCCAGAACGTCCTCTTCTATTAACTAAGCTATATTTAAACCCAGGAGAATTCAACATACATTTTTAATAGAGATTCAACAGACAGTATTGACATTTCTTTTGGGTTTACAGCAGCCTTTTACGGCACCAACACCCTTGTGATGACCCAGAGGGACTGTGGTCTCCTCTTTAAGCTGAAAACCCCATTCTTTAAACCTTTCCTCCCAGGTCACATTTTCCAGGTCTTCCTACCCCACAGAACTAGTGACTAGTTCTAGACTCAGATCCAGAAATACAACGCCCAACTTCTGAGTACTAAATTTTGAGTTTCAGGCTAGGCTGTAGGCTTGTTTATGCCTCGCAGTGCACTCTCTGCTCCCTCCAGGAGAGGGTGGATTTCCTGACTCACATTCCCTGGTAACCCATTGCCCAAACCGGTTGTTCCCCATGCTGTGTTTGTGCAGCTGGATGTCCCTGCCTCATTCCACCCCACATGTCTCCCGGCCAAATCTCATCCTACTTTTTGAGAGGCTGTTCCTCCACCAAGTTGAGGCCAACCTGCATCCCAATTTCATCCTTCAGTGCCATTCTCAGCCCTTCCTGGATGATCCAATAATCCTCCTCGATAGTCATCCCTCCACCCTGTAGACCCATGCTCATCATCGTTTTCCCACCTTGGAAGCCACACTAAGAAGCAGCTGAGTCATGTGATCTTTGCTGTTTTAGGAGAAGATCAGCAATTAAACCCTTGCTGGAGCCAAAGCACACGGCAGCTGCTGCATCTCCCCTTTCCAGAGAGAAAATTTGATTAATCTGAATGTTTCCTCTTGGAAAATCCCTAATGACTGCTCCCCATCTCCTTGGTACCCATCATGTGTTCAAAAGATGGTCATTTGATCACCTGTCCTTTGCTTTTTCTTTGTAAGACTAGATGTTTCCTACCACATTTCCCCTGTTTGCTCTGTTAACCCAATTTTATTGTGCAGACACTGTCCACCCTATCTTCATGGGACTCTGCTTCATCATCCCTGATCCCCAGCAGGAAACAGTCCTGTTGCAGGCCACTAGGAACATAAAAACCTCTCCAAAACATATCTGCTCAACATTCCCACTGCTTTCAGTGAGCCTTGGGGTGTCATCCCTAACCCTAGCCCATGACACTAACATAGCACTTGACTTCAAGCACACAACTAACCCATCACCAGCTCCACTGCAGGTTCTCACAGCTTTGGCTCTGGCTCGTAGCATTGGCAAGCCTAAATGTCTCCATTGGTGGGTTAAAAAATAGCTGCTGATGCTTATCTGTTCCAGGGAGCACCTGTGAAATGGATTCACAGATGACTAAGGCCTTCCAAGTCTTGAAGGGAAAACACGTGAGCCAAATCTTGCTCTCAGCTCAGGACTGGTGGTCAGCCCACAGCGACTGCCTGGGCAGGCTTCAGGCTCTCAGACCTGGTGGGTCATGACAGCTGACAGCAAAGCATCCTCTTGGTTTGCTCCTTGCTAAGATTCTTTTGGAAACATCTCCACCCCAGTAATTAACAAAATAAAGATGAGTAAGGAGTGAGGCTGAAGCTAAGTGGGTTACCACAGACTCTGTCTGCTCTCCCAGGATCACCCAGTGCCCGTGGTTAGCACCTCACCAGCCTGGAGATGAGAGGTCCAAACAGCAGGTCTCAAGGGGGTTGATGGAGCTGGATGAGGACTGCCAGGAGTCTCCTTTCTACGCCAAAGAACCTTCCACCACTCCTTCCAAGGTCAGCCCCTGGGAGCAGGAATAGGTTACGGTGCTCTATTTGAAAAAGAATTTGGAGAGATTTGGAAAGAAAATGCATCTCCCCATTTGGAGAGAAAATGCAACTGCCATGAAGAATGAGCTGAGGATGCCACTGTCTCCCTCCAGCAGCAGCCCCCAGGGTTTATGTGTGTGAGCTGCTTTGTAGCTGGTGATGTGAGGAGACCTGTGGTAAGGTGGCCTCGGGGGAACTGCAAACACACTTGACTGAAGCACCTACATTAAAAGCAGCTCCCCAGGGTCCTTTGACAACCAGAGGAAGAGCAGAGCATCACTCCTGGAGCTTCTTTAGGGATCACTAAGCAAGTGTGAATCCCAGTCCCTCTGTTCTAATTTGTTTCTCCACTGCTTTGGGCAAGTTGCTCACTTACAACAGGGAGGAATCAGGGCTTGCATTTCTCCCAGCTCTCCTAAAGTGAGATAAAATTCATCCCAAATCCAGTGTCTCGGTGCTAGAAAATGGAATTGGTCCAATGCAAACAGCAGGATAAATAAGCCAGCCAAGGCCAGCCCCCTGTCAGTCAGCCTTCCCCCTGAACTAAAAGGCTCCCAGAGGTCCCTGCTGCCCCGAGCATGGCTTGGCAATTAGAAATTATCCCGAGATTATCTCTGTCCCCAGCCCTGCTGCATCCACCTCCCCTCAGCCTGCCAGGGATTAATTGCTGCTGCATGGGCTGCACTGCGGAAGAAAAGCTGGGGCTGCAGCAGACTCCTAATTGCCACCAGCCTTCGGTGGCAGCAAGGGCTGATAAATTTCAAGGCAAACACATGAGGAAACACTTTTTGGTTTAATGTAGTCTGCAATTAACCGGCACAGGCTGCTGCTGGGAAGGGAATGGAGACAAACGGGACCAGGCATCCAGAGGGCCTGAGCAAGAATGGAGGTTAGGGTTGCACTGGGTGAGGTAGCAGTGCCCAAAGCTGGCCATCCTGGCATCACCAGGCACCATCTGAGGACAAGCAGGTGCTTCTTGCTCTTGCCATGTGGTGTCTGACAGTGCCTGGGTGCAGCATCCCTCTTATCCCCTCCACCCTCCACTCCCACACAGGCAGAAGGATCCATCTGCCAGGCACCAGCCAGCACTCCTGCCACCTCCTAGGACTCTGGTTTCAAAGAGCTGCTCCAGGACAGTCCTTCCATCCAACCTATTTCCCTGGTGGACCATGTGGAGAAATGTGGAGATATCTGAGGGGAAGATACCTGGAAGCCTGGTGCTATTGCCAGTTTGAGCACAGAATGCTGGACTTTGAACTTGCTCTCCAGCTTAGAGTCTCTGGTTATCTCCTGAACACCCTGCCTCAATGTGAGGAAAGGAGGAGCTTCACCTCCACCAGAAACCTCTCTGGCTTGCAGAAGTCACCCACAGCCTCACCATCCTCATCCACGGTGGGAACAAGCAGCAAACACATTGTTCCTCACTGGATCCGGGCTGGAGCAGAGTAGAGCCAAGATCCATGGCTTGTGGGAAGGTCCTGGACACCAGTCCTGCTGTCACCCTGGTGCTGCAGGACTTCCAGGCAGATGGAAATGTGGTGAAAGGCTCAGATGAAACCCCAGAAGCTCCGTTGCCCTGAGTGGGACTGGGCTGGAAAGCTGTCAAGCTTTCTCATGAGATTTCCTCTCTCCCTCCTGGTTCTGTTTGGGCTGGAAACACCATGAGAACAACTTTCCTCCTTGCATTTCAGCAGTTTTGCTTCCGGGCCTGGGCTAAACAAGGAAGTGCAGAGGCGTGGGAACTGAGGGGAGACACAAACACACGAGAGCAGAGTCTGGACTGCTCCAAACCCCCACGTGTGACTCGCTGCCTCTGGCAGGGCAATTCTCCTGCCAGCTGAGCTCCCCTGCCTGGGCTGACACCTTCAGCTGGGTTTGCTCTCTCAGCCTTCCCTCGGGGCCAAATCCTGCTCTGCCTTAGCAAAGCAATCCCAGCCGTAGCCACTCAAATTTTACTGACGGGACAAGAACATCTGGACCAGGATCTTGATGCCTTTTAAAGACCCATCACCCAGCCCACACCTTGGACACAGAGCTCAGACATCCAGAGAGCTTTGGTCCCTTTGCTGTGGACCATGAAACGTGGTAAAAGGGTTTGATTTTTCAGTGCATTCAGCATCTCATGGCCCTGAGAACAGTGAGTGTAAGGTGACTGAAGTCAAATTGATAGTGTAGGGTGCCACAACTCATCAGGACTTTGGTTGTGGTTGACCCTCTTCTCCAGTTTCCAAATTTCTTCACTGCTACATGACTTCAGCACCCACTGGCAAAACAAGGTGTGCCCACATGAGCAGGTATGGCATGCAGGGATGAATAATGCTCCTCTCACCTCCTCTGTGTTTCAGGATAAAGTTCAGGCACCACCACAGGCTAAGGCAGCACCTAACATATGTTTAGGCCAAACGTTCAGTATCTCAAAGCTACAAAGAATGAGGAAATGAAAAGGGTTTTTTTTTTCCCATCCCAAGCAGCTTGCAATTTAAGACATTGCTCTTTCCCATAAGTCTCCACCAGATTGGCATGGAAATCCCTTTGGGATTCTGAGGATCTGTTCAGTAGTTCGAAGGTTAATTAGAGCAACACCAGGGTTATAAGTGGAAAGAAGGGGACAATTTCTAGCAGCAAGGCCGTGGAGCTACTGAGCACATCCCTCTGGAGCACTCATCATTATTTAATTATTGCAGTACTAATAGCTCGTATGCTTTCAAGTCTTCCAAGTCTCCTAGGCTTTGTGAAGGAAGCAAGCCTTGCGTGGGTTTTAAGGACCTCAAAATCAGAGATGGGTGTAGCAGCCTCCTAGCCCTGCAGGATCTGCCCCTCAGTCCTGAGCACTCAAGGCAGATGATTGCATTTACTTGGCTATGTGACTTCTAGGCAGGAGCTGGCCCAGACCATGGGTGAAGAATTTCAGGTACACCTCAAGGACCTGCAGATAGCAGCAGCATTAGCCAGGAGAGGATGGAGAGACTAGAGAGGCCACTTCCAATTCCAGCTGAAAATCTGGCTGCACGTGTACACAGCTCAGCACCAAGGGATCTCCAGCCTACCAGAGGCTTCCCAGCAAGTAGGTGACATCTGAATTTGAGCCTTTGATGCAAAGTCCTCTTCCCTTCCTGGACAGTGCTACCAACCATTGCCATCCCTTAGCCAGGTTCTGTTGTCCTCTCCTCTACAGCAAGCACCACTGTGTACCTGCTCCATACTCCCAAGGCAAATGCACTGGAACTGCAACCCCAGAGGCATGTGCACAGCTCCTCCACGTCCTCAGAGAGAGAACCACAGCCCTGAGCTGTGTCACCTCCTCCCTGTCAGGAGAAGCAAGAGAGGCAGAGATGCACCCAAGAGCTATCCTGTGGCTCTGGTTCCTGCCAGCTCTCTCCAATCTGCCCTGCCCAAGGCACTTTTTCCTGTCACCGTCTGGCACATCTATTTTAGATCTCAAATGCAGAAGATCTGAGATCATATCACAGGCAGCAGATTCCCACTGGGGAAGCAGGGTCCTCGCACCGTGTGGCATCAGTGGCGTGTGCTTGATGTTCAGAGAAGGAGGACCTGACTGCTTGTCAAGCCTGCTTCCCAGCTAGGGGTTTCTAGGATAATCTAGCCGAGGAATTCTAGAGAAAAGCTTTAAAAGCCCTTCTAGTAAGGCACTGTGAGGGTAAAATCCCCAGCACTGCAGCTCCCAGGGAGGCAATGCTGCTCATTGCATGAGAAACCATGTGAACCACTGGAGAGAGAAACAAGCAGGAAAGTCTCTACACCCTTCTAGCAACATCACCTCTCTCCTTCATTCATTGGCATTAGAAACCTAGATGACTTCCTGTGTTGGGGTAGATCACATGGTGCCTCTGGGTCCACCTTTCAGCCCCATTTTGCATGATTTTAGGATCTTCTCACGTCATCTTGTGCTAGGTGCTTTTCATCTGTGAAATGACTCATGTTCACATGTTCATCCTCATCATATCCCCCCCTTTGCTCTTATCTCAGGCCCTCTTCCCTATCCACCATGAACCCCCAGCCTGTTGTTGACTTCTCAGCATTGCAGTCTTGAGCTCTTTAGGCTTTGCCTGTGACTTTACCACTTTTATTAATTCAAAGATCTTTTGTCTTGGAGGAAAGAAAATGCAACAACCTGGAAGCAGAAGGTAAGGCCACGTGTTTGCTCCCCCAGAAGACAAGCACAGGCTCAGTGGCTATCTAGATGTTACCTTGCATAGTCCTGCTACTGAGGGCTAAGAAACAAATCAGCAGGACAGTGCTGCACTTTTCCACAGGCAGGAAGAAGAGGCAGGCATGAAGGTAAGTCATGAACTCAGAGCTGCATTACTCAGCCTGGTCAGGTTGTCATCACATTGTGCGACTCACCACCTGAGTCACAGCCCTGGAATTCATCTCCCTTACATTTAGATGTCTAAAACATAGCATTTGATGTTTGGCCACGTAGCTTCAGCTTCTTTTGCAGTCTATGATTCATTTGACCTCTCTCAGATACTGCTGTAGATTGAATCACATTCTGGTTGTTCTATTTCTCTACGTTGGCAATAGATGGAGCCGACAGTGCCTGGTTCATCTGAAATCAGACATCTCCATTTTTCATGCCAAAATAAGAGCAAAGGAATCCCACTCTGGGCATTGTCATTTCTCCCTAATTGAAGGGCTTAAAACTTTCAAAGCAGAAGGACAATGACAGCTGAATTTGTGGTGGGGTTTTTCATGCCAACATTCAGAGACCATTTCTCCCTTGCCAGCTTGCTCAGCTTAATTCATGGGAATGTCTAGAAACAGGAACCCCTGGAGCCCAGCAAAAATGAGCTGGGCTCTGGCATTTGTATGAGCAACTAGTTCTTAATTATTTAACTAATACTAGCATTGTGCAGCAACTGTATTTACCAAGGGGTCTGCAGAGGTTTCTTTGCCACCAAGACCCACGTACAAATCCTCCACCACGTGGGAGGTGGGTCTAGTGTTTCTGCAGTGTTTCAAGTGCACAGTGCCAAACTACAACTCCTCAGGGTGTTTGGGGGGTTTATAAGGCATAATGAATCTGCCCTTAAATGTCTTTTGGGTCAGGAAGGATGAGAGAGCCAGGAAAGGTGGGCTAATGCTGTTCAGCTGGGAGATGTATCTCGGACATGGTGCAAACTCTCCCACATTCTAGAAGCGTCTTCTAGGGGCTTGCTGGCAGCAGGAGTGATGAGGAGAACCACAGGATTGGGGTTTTCTGCACAGGAAGGGGAAAATTACCCTGGGAGGAGGCTACAGGGCCAGGGAGCAAAGTTGGAGGCAAAATTACTCATAAGCCCCTGGCGGTTGGATACCTGTGGAGTTGTGGTTTCTTCCTTCATTAGGAGATAGGTCAAATAGGACTACAAATTAGGATGTTATCACTTCAGCTCCCCACCCCCGGAAGTATTGGTAGCAGAGGGCTCTGAGGCAGAGCAGCCAGGAGGGAAGGAAACGTCTCGGGCTGTGCCCAGGAGCTGCACTCAGACCCCACGGGGCTGTGGCAGGGCCAGGAGGAGAGCACTGGGGAAGGAAGTCTTACAGCAAGGTCGGACAGCAGCTGTCTTGAGGAATGAATCCAGGAGCAGTGTCCTCCTGGGATGGGCCAGGAGGATCTTGTGTTGACTGACTGCCCTTCCTGAGTTCAGGAGGAAATTCATCTCCCACCGTGGGCTTTGGTTTATTTTTACACTGCAAGTCAGCTCGAAGGGGGAGAAAAAAAAAAAATCATAAAAAAAAAAATTCTATTCCCTAAAAGGAATCACAAATTTCACAGTGACCTAAGGAGATTAGTCAAATCCCTACGACCGTCAGCAGTTTCACTTAGGTCAAAGCCTGGCATAACTCAATCTCTGTGAGAAGAGGGGAGAGGAGTGGCCCCGATTGCCCAGTTCTGCGAGCGAGCCAGCGTCTCCAAGAGGGACCTTTTGCAATATCTGGAGGGAAAGGTCCCTTGTGCAGCCCCACAGAAAAGAAGCAAACAGTCCAACTGGCCCAGAGTGCAGACAGGGAAAGGGAGCGTTATCTCTTGCAGATACCACAGTGAGACCTTCCAAGCTGGGAAGCAGAAGGAGGACCAATTTCCCAGGGTAGGAGACATCAAAGGCTGTGTGAAACCTTCTGAAAACACTCACCCTGAGTTTCTCATGCATGAGTGGGCATATGGGATAACTCTCCATAGGGTCAGGGGAATGTAGAAAGTGGAGTGGTTGCGTTCTGATCAGCCTCTTGTTCTGGGGGAGAAAATGAAGAGAATTTAGCTCCAAACCTAAAAATAAACATGCCACCCGTAGGTTCAGTTTTGCACAAAAACTGGCCTGAGTTAGGTAACTTAGGGCCCTTTTGGGATAAAAGCATTTCCATCCCCTGGCAAACATGCCTGTGTTAATGGGCTGACAGAGGCATCAGCCTTTCAAGCTGTGCAGCCAATTTCATCCAGGGGATCAGTGACGTGGAGGAACCCTGGTGCTGCTCCTGCGTGGCTCTCATTAAGCAGAGAGGTGTTGGAGAAGCAAACTGAGGACCATCTTTTGGATTGCTCTAAGGAGAAATTGGGCTTTCAGCTCATAGTGCAGAGTTTGGAAAAGGTCTGCCACCCTCTCAGGAGCCTCTTGATGGAAACCCAGTGGAAAGTCTCCTGCTCTGCTGTGTGAACACACACTATTGCTTTATCAAGAAGCAAAATGTGATGGGAAAGTCCATGGTGCCTGCCCTCCACTGCAGCAAGGCAGGAGACTCATGCAATTGTTTCCCTTTCCCTGATAAAGTTGCTGGAGCAGTTTTTAGAAGCAACTAACCTTTTTTTTTTGCAGTCCTTAGCTCTCCTACCAGGGAAACTTGCTCTCTTTTTGTGGCTTCTCTGCTGTTTGAACTCCAGTGGTACCTGCTCTGAGGTTTTCAAAATCATGATTCAAGAACCGGGAAACCCTCGCGCTGATTTAGGAAATAGAAGATTAAAAATGAAACAGAAAAGACACTCCAACCACAGGGACTTTCGAGTTGCTTCTAGGCTTTGAGCTTTTAAGGTCAAGAATGGAAAAGTCCCTTTGTGGTGTTTCCAGGGACCATCACACCTGCTTTTCAACCTGATGTGTCTTTTCTTGCATTAAGTAAGAGCTCTTCGAGGCAGAAAGCATCGTTCTGTCCTGTGAACCTGCAGCATTTGTAAAGCACAAGGAGATCTTCAGGCAGGACGCAGCCTCCTGGGCATGGAGAGAGGGAATGCAAATCATTACAATCAACCCTTCTACCTCTGATATGCATAATCTGAGCAAAAACACGTGAGGAGAAAACAAAACAGCAGACAGCATCATTGTCCACCTCAGCTGGCAGCATTTTCAGTCTTTGGTATTTGCTCCTGACTCAGTGAGAGCTTTCATGTGGGGGGGAAAGGGACGATAAAGATGACTCCCCTGTCGCTGATGCACACAGGAAAGGACTTGCAGGTCCAGGTTTTAATAGCTGACATCGTGGGAGCCTTTGAAAGCCCTCTGACATTCCTCTAGCATCAAGATGACAAAAAACCATGAGTTGGGCTTTGCATTAAGTGGGTTCAGGTTGGGCAGAGGTGACGTGGCCCTTTGCTCCTGATGATTTCACCAATCTGACTTTTGTTCTCTACCCTCCACCCCCCAAAAAGCTGGAAACTCACTTTCCCTGGCTGTTTCCCTGATGCACATTTCATAGCAACGTTTTCCAGACCACGCTGCAAGGGGTAAAGCGGGATGAATTTTTTCAGCAGAGCTTTAGTAGAAGCTCCCTGCTCTTACCTGTCCCCTCTGTATCCTGACAGATTCCTTCAGCAATCTTCAGCTCCTCCTGACTTCGCCTTCTCCTGGTGTTTGTTTCTTTGCCCTTCTTAAATAAACCATCGGCAGTTACTATGGTAACACTTCTTTCTCTCTCCTCCCTAAAAGTCTATTTCTATTTAACAGGCTTTTAAAAAGACTCTATTTATACTTTCTTTTGTTATCCTGCCCCTGCTCCCTTGCAGTCAGACAAGGGCAGGCACGGAGCAGTGCCTGCACCAGCCTGTGTTACTAATAATGGCCATCCATAAACACCAGAGCAAGCTGAGGGGATCAAAGCTGTGACCTTCATCAGGAGATGCTCTGCTTCTTAGATGAACAAAAAGGAAACCTGAGACATGACACAGCTCATGGTCTGCAGGAAGTGCTGCTGGCCAGGGCCATCCCCACCTTCCCACTCCGAGGGGCTCCGAGTCCCCAGGAACAGCCATCATGTGAAAAACAGCCTCCCTATCACCACCAGCAGCTCCCACCTTCCCTCTTTTCTCAGTGCCAGACGTTTGTCTGCATTGCTGGTAATTGGATAAAGAGAAAAATATGAGCTGTGCTCCTTTTTGCTTCCTATTCTGTGAAAAGAAAAGCTCCCTTCCTCTCCATGCTTTTTTCGTTTTAAATCTCAGGGCCATTAGCAAACATCAAGGTTTATTTCCTTAAGGGTCATTATATCATTTGCACATGCAGATTACAACTCATCTTAACCCTTAGCTGAAGCAGTAGGTGTCTGAATTTTTACGATGGCAGCTTTTCTCCTATTGTTTTCCAGGCATTTCTGCTATTAACAAACAATGGGCCTGAAACAGTCCAAGTACAATTTGGTTTCTTTCTCCATTGAGAGGTTTCACTTGCACGGTCAGGTTGGTGCCAGAAACCACACGTTTTTTGGTCATCTTTAGGGTGTTCCAGGAAACATATTGTCGACAGATCTCAATTTTTCAGTAGGAAAAGCAAGTAGAAGACAGACTCTACAGCCCTCCCCTTCTTTCCTGCACATAAAGACAGCTTTCAGGGCTTCTTTATTGATGAAAATGACTTCAAGACTTGTAAATCCATTTTCTTCTCACTTATGATCTCTACAGCCTAGCCAGCACAAGAAGCTCTGATGCCCTCAAAGTGACACTCCAGAAAGGGTTAAGGGATCTCAAACTACAGCCTCAATAAGCAGCTTGCAAAAGTGTCCTGTCCCCAGGGTAGGATCAGTGTATGAGAATTTGCTCAGATCATGTAATGTTTGTAACTTGATTTCCTGCCGGAAAGCTTCAGTGGGTGGAGTTTCTGCTGAACCA